>NC_057794.1:500862326-500946060 GCF_018294505.1 Triticum aestivum | reverse complement strand
CCCTACATTTCTGTAAGAGGCTGTTTCCAGGACTTGAACCCGTGACCTCATGGTCACAAGGCAGCAGCTTTACCACTGCGCCAAGGCTCCCCTTCAATTTAATAGATTGCATATGCTATTTAATCTTGCATCTGATTTGGATGTCAGAGTATCCTTAGTAGAGTTATTAAGATCCTGATATTTTGCGTGATATGCTTCTTTGATCTTCTCATGCATGAATTTAATGTTGCGAATATATGTTTTATGCTGTTGGAAATTTCTTTCTTGAGTTTGTAATAGTTCTTATTAAGAACAGTAAATATTTTTCCCTCCACTCCTAAATATTAGGAACGGAAGGAGTAGTTTCATAGTTCATATTAAGAACAGAACATTGGTATTAGTTTCAGACATCGTAACTTATCATTCATTATGATTCTGAAGGTATTGTCCATTATATGAAGCCTGATTATTTTCTTGGCGCAACCTAATAAAGTACCAAACTTGTGGTTCAAATTAAGTTATTTTGTTAATTTCAGAAATAATTTATTTCCCCATTCCCACTAACCCCTTGCTTAGATTTTTTAACCCCACAACCCCGTCCACTAATCCAGTATTACCGTCTGCTTGGATATCTGATGATCAACATATCAGGCTTATTCGCCAAAATTTTGCCTAGTATTATCGTCTCTTTTTTCCATTTATTTTATATGACCAGTTGACCACTTGTCAGTTCTGTGACTTGAATTATGTTCCTTTTGAGTTTTGTGGTACTGCCTTATGCCAAAGCTATTAGTTTGTTTTTCAATTAGCGATGCTGTTACCAAAACATAATTATATAACATAACAGTATTATATTGCACAAATAATATATCCTATACATTTTCTTTAGATCTTTGTCTGTTAAATTGATGTACTCCATTTGATACATTCTGCATTTTGGTATCAGCATTTCCAGACTCCGACCATTCGTATTCTTATACGTATCTCTGAACTTCCTTCCATCTCACTTATTTGTTGCATCATATGATTGGCAGTTCTATCTTTTCGACATAATCTTCAATAGAATAACGTGAGCATATTGTGGTTTCAACTACAACTAGGACTGTAAGACAATAAGCAGCCTTTCTGTTTGACTGGCAAAAGTATGCACGAAAGTAATTGTGTTAAAAAGCATGTTGTCCACCTGGTAGCATTCTTGTACTTTGGCATCATTCTATCATACAGCTATATAGTGTATTTCCATGGAAATCCAGAGTTAGAGATTGATCAAAGTTTTACCGAAATTTTTTGAATAGGTATTTGTCTTGGTTGCATGTACATACCTGTTTTGGTAATTTGTCTTTAAAGTAACTTATCTCTTATGCACACATTTCTTCTCTTTAATTGCCACTAACCTTCAGAACATGTTCAGTTGCCAGGGCGCACTGATAATGAAATAAAAAACTACTGGAACACTCGAATAAAGAAATGCCAGCGCACCTCTACGCCTATATATCCTGCTGAAATATGCCTACAGGCTTCAAATGAAGATCAGCATGAGTCCGCTGACTTCAGTTTTAGCGAGAAGCTGGCCAATGATCTCCTCCATGGAAATGGTTTATATGATCCCAGTTCAACGTGGGGCGATTTCATTGATGACCAAGAAGCTTTGTCTTATGCGCCCCAGCTTCCAGATGTTTCTTTCAGCAATTTACCTGGTCTGTACTTTGAGTCAACAAACCATGGCTTCGTGGATCAAGTTAACCAAGCAGAAGTTCTGAAAGAATCTGAGATTTCATTTCCTTGGTTGAACGCGGCCATCAATGGTACGTTTTCCTCAGTTGATGAATCCTTCAAAGTCTGAGAAGCTTGTATCATGATTTTTGTGTGACCGTGTGACCAACTTCAGCTATAAGAGTGCATCACCTTGTGCAGGTACCTTCGATGGCAGCCATGCCTTTTCAAATGGCAACTTCTCTACTTCTAGGCCCATGACTGGTCCCTGGAAGATGGAGCTCCCTTCATTCCAATTTGCTGGATCTGATCCAAACAACTGGTCCGCATACTCAAGGACCTGTGCTGCGCAGGGTGCCAACTTTGCTGATCCCTGCATGCGCTCATCAGCGGCAATGGCATCAGCTAAGTTTGAGCACATGTGCATGATACCAGGGAACAGCGGTCAGTTGGAAGAGCCGCTTCCAGAAGCTCATGCAGTAAGCTCTGCAGAGAACCAGCAGCTGTCCGTGGGGAGTTCGAGTGCCTCTACTGGCTCACCCTGCGATGCTATGGTGGAAACATCAGAGCTCCATTTCTTGGAGCGAGACCCCAACCTGTACGCTCTTGTCAACAGCTGTTCGCCCGCCTCGCCTCTTTGCCAAGCATCGCCTGATGAGTTACCGTGCTCCGATTTTTCATCTGGTTAGTGATTACTCCATTTTCTCCATCTACTGATAGTACCTTGGTTAGTTCACCGATTTCACTAGTTTAATCAGCACTGATTTCACTTGCAGCAGCGAGCCCTGTGTTTGTATCAGATGAACCAACAATCCTGCAATACGAAAAAGGATTTCTCTTGCCTCATCCTGAAGATTCCGGGGCAGACGCATTCTCCCATTGGAACGCGATGCCGCCCATCTTCCAGTGATGCGATTCAAATGGGTCTACAATGGTGCAGGTACCGACCGAGCCACCTGTGAGCTATGGAATTGTTGAACTTGCATTTGACTGACACGCTATTCTTCCTGGTCCAGGCAGGTACCTGTGAGCGGCATCCCTTCGAACCAGACGAAATCTCCAACTGGCCTCCAATAAAGCTGTAGAAGAGTCGGTTGTTCTTTGTTCCATTATCTCGAGTAGAATTCCCTCGTGTTCAGCCAACCTGCAAGACGCGCTCACTTTGGCCAACCTTCAAAATGCCCACTGAAGTACGTAAGGAGGTTCATTGTTGTCCAAGCATGCGCCAAGGTGGCACATTGCTGCCCACCTGGCATGCTTCTGGAGGAGACGGAGGAAGGAGAGCACCTAGTAGGATGCCACATGGGCGGAAAGTGGTGGCCTTGACTCTTTGTCCGTCTCCTCCATCAGGGTGTCTGCCTGTGGGCAAAAGGCGTCGCTTTGGACGGTATTGACCCTCTTGTTACCAGGTTGAATGAGTAGGTTGGACATTTTCAAAGCCGGATGGCCAAAGTGAGCGCCTGGCGCATGTCGACTGACTGCGAGTGGTTTCACTCCCATTTTTCTCATCATCAGAACTTTGGCACCTCCGTCGCCTGCCTGTACCTGTAACACTGGTGTGTACGCTTGAACATTCCTTGGTTTATTCTATTCCACGTAGCACGGCTGTACACGGTGCCAGCATGTTGTGATGTTCTTTTGAGGTTTTATATATCTGCGAATTCGGAGGCCAGTGTGTTTTGTCTGTTTGATATCCGTGAATGCCGGCGTCGCTTGCAAGATCCGGGAGTTCACATTGGAAGGAAGAGAAGATCAGTATTATAGCGGAAACGCACAGCAGGAGATCCGCATCTTTATTATGCTGCTAGGAGGAATACAGTGGTAGATTCGTGTCACGTTCCCCGGCACGAAATGAAACGTGCTATTGCTGGCTTGCCGCGGAATCGTGGACGCAACCACCTCCTCTTCTTGACTTAAATTTCCAGAAGGAAAAACAAAAACTCTCTGTCTCTCCTCTGGATTGGTTCCTCGTTGGTGCATTCCGGGAGAGGAGAAGGCGCGCTGGTTGTGTTGTGCACCACTTCTTGACAGGGAGAGTTTGTTTGAGGGGGTCGAGGGTGATGTTTTTTTGCCGGTGAGGCGAGGCGTCGCCCCGGACGGTGACAGGACAGCTACGGGAGCGTCACTCCATCAATGACAAAGCCACAGCATCACCAACTTGGCTCAGTCGGTCGGCACCGTCGCCGACTCGCCGTCACACCACGCACGCACGGTCGACGGGCCATTCCGACGAGCGCCAACGGCGATAAAGAAATCGGCACGTGGCGCCCGATCGCCGTGCCGCAGTTAATTCCGGGCGGTCGACCTGTCCGCCTCGCTGGCCGGGCCCCGCGCGCTGACGGGGCAGCGGCACGCTTGTCGGCACCCTCCCCCTTCCCCACGGCCCGCCCGCCCGCGGTCGCGTCGCCGAGACAAACTCCCAGCCCAAAAAAAACAAAAACGCACGCGCTGGCGCTGCCCCCTCTCCTCGGACGCCACCGACCGACCGACCGAGCCCTTCTCCCTTGCGTGGGTTCGCCTCGCTCGCTTGCTTCCTGCCGCCGCCAGTTACCAGTAGTACGGCACACGCCTCGGCCCCGGCCTCGTCACGGCGGGCCAGGACCATGGGCGCCGCCGCCGCCGCGGGCCGCCTACTAGTACGATCTCCATCGCGCGCGCCGGGATGAGCGCCAGGGCCGGGCCGGATCCCAACTCCGAGAAGTCGGTCGCGTGGCCGGACCTCCGGGGAAGCCTCGAGCGGGCCGGCGCCCTCGCCGCGGAGCTCGCGGCCGCGGCGGAGGAACGGGCACGCCTGGCGCGCCGCCTCGAGGCCGCGCTCGAGGTGAGAATGCTTCTCGCTCGCTCGCTTTGCTTCCGCCCCGCTCGTCGCGCCCCCTTTTGTCGAGCGTGGCCTGATCCTGCTGCTGCTGCAGGTGAGGAGGGAGTCGGTGCGGCAGGGCGCGGCGCTGGACGAGCTGAGCCGGCGGCTGGAGCGGCGGCGGGCGCGCGCGGACGAGCTCGCCGTCGCCAGGCGGAGGGCCGCCGAGGGCGTGGAACGGCGCAAGGAGCAGATGCAGGCGCAGATCGAGCGGGTGCTGCCGCTCTCCAGGGCCCTCGCCGCCGCGCACCGCCAAGTGCAGGTACCTGCCCGCCCGCCCGTTTCTTCCTCTCCACGCGACACCGGAATGCATTGGGTGTTCTGGCTGCCTGCGTTTGGTCCGATATCTAATCCGTCTCCTCCTGATTGATCGCAGGAAGCCAAAGAGTTGAAATCCGCGGAGAAGGCGCGGCTTGGGGATCTGCAGAGGCTGCTCAGGACGAGGCAGCAGTCCATGGTAGCCCAGGTCGCCGCCCTGTACCCTGTCAGGGTCTTCCGAGACCTGCCGGCTGCAGAGAACCACCATTCCCGTACCAATGGTGAGAATTCAGTACTCATGTGCCTCCCCTGAGCAACAATGCTTGATACGATGTGCATGATTTTAGCGTATATGCCCCACAGGCCCATAGATAAGCAATGAACAATCATGTTGTCACATGAATTTTATTTTATTTTTGCTCTGGTTTTTATACGAGTCAGAGAGCTAATTAAAAACACAGTCGATCCTTATATCTCACTTCATGTAACCGTTTATGATGAAATGACACCACATTTTCAGGAGAGTGCCGAACACCTTCGGAAGAGAATGGGGCACTTCCGCAAGAAATGAATGGAAATGGAAGACATTTACTCAGCATTATCAAATCTCCACATGTTGGCCCCTTGACATTTTTTGGTTGGCAAATTGGAAAGCCCAAGACAAAGCAGCCAAGTTACAGTCACAAGGAGCTTCAGAGGTCAGCAGCTGTGCTTGGATATGCAGCACATGTAAGTTTGTCTGCCCAATGCTCCTGCACAACAAAATATTAAGACAAATAGACAATACATTTGATGTAGCACATATATCCCAGCCTAGCTAGGCCAGTTGTCATGCTTCAAGAAGAAAATACAAAAAATATTTCTTGGGCTGCCGATTTTTTGGTATAGTTTTTAATAGATCCAGTGGTAAAGATCAAAAAAGAAGAGCATTGAGTTTTTCATGCATTAGTTTGGAATACAATATAAATTGTGGCCCTTCCAGATTTAGTGGTTCCATGGTATCAAGCCTACACTATGATAGGAGTGTAAGTTATCTGCCTGCATCTGCACACTAGATTTTATAGGTGCAGCCACTAGAGTTAAAATCACTACTTGCTTACCATGTTAATTTGGTGTGGAGTTCAAAAGAGTTAGAATCTTATCTGCCTGCATCTGCACACTAGATTTTATAGGTGCAGCCACTAGAGTTAAAATCACTACTTGCTTACCATGTTAATTTTGTGTGGAGTTCAAAAGAGTTAGAATCACAAGTTGCTCACTTTGTTAATTTCCTGTAGGCAGTCTTGCTTATTGCTTCATATCTTGACATTCCCCTCCGATATCCTTTGCGCTTTGGAGGATCACGATCTTATGTCGGTGATCGTTTGCCTTCAGCTGAAGCATCATCCATGGGTTCAACGGAACATCGAAGGGTCGGCAGCGCTGACTCAAAACTAACAGATTATCCCCTTTTCTTGGAATATCAAGATGACTCGACAAAGGCATCCTACGCCATTCACTTGTTGCAAAAGGTGTGTGTTCTCCATACAGTCTTGTATTCCATCTCCCTGTTTGTCGCTGCAATCTTTGTTTAATCCAGTTTCCCAAGCAAACTAAGACTGCTTGCTGTCCACATTTTCAATGATGGGTGGTTAGGATACGGAGCAGCTCTTGAACTACATCGGAGCAGAGAGTTCTGGGAGGAATGCATTTGGTAATCTGCGGGAGCTTATTAGGATTGTACAGTCAGATGAGTATCTGTACATATGATTAGATTTGGTGATCATCGTGAGTTTGGATCGCATATGCTGTATAGATAGATATATGGTAGAATACAGGTTTAAGTAGGTATTCTTTCTGTTCTTTTGTGTGATTCTGCCTACTCTCGCTGTGCCGAGTTTTTGTATGCGCAGCAAAGAGCAGCACTGGGTTGTGCTAGATCAATGGTATTTACAGATGGGGTTTTACATGAGCATAAAAGCCTCTCTCCCATGTACTCCCTCCGTCCGGAATTACTTGTCGCAGAAAAGGATGACAAGTAATTCCGGACGGAGGGAGTATATTTTTGAGGTTTCTGGGTACGTACTACCCTCTGAGGCTGTTGTATAAAAAAGGTTATGAGTTGATATGGAAGTCATTGGACTCGGAAATTCAGGAGTCAAGACCTACTTTGGACCTGTTTGGAACACAGGCAGTGTACACAACGCACCAAACTCATTATCCATTTGACTATTTGAGCATGGATATCACAAGCCCAATAGTATTATAAATGAAACATCATTGCAGTCATCTAACTAACTTCATCACTGGTTTAAGCATTGCTATTATATCATCATTATATTTATAAAGAAGCATGATGTTGTCATGTGAACAACTTATTAACACTGGAGAGAAAAAGAATATCTTCTCAAAAAAAGGCATTGCTCTGACGCAACTAAATTCGGTGCACCAATTAAAGAACCGACCTGGTGTTTTGAGAAGAGAAAATTCAAGAACCGACCTGTTACCATCATGAACACCACCGCAGGGACCAAAGAAAAGAGTCCGGAAAGAAGCTTTCCGGCACCGTCCATGGGTCCGTCCGGGCCCCGGAAAAAGTCTTGGCATGAAAGCGGCGGCGGCAGACGCGGATCGAGATCCCGCACACACAAATGCAATGGTGACAGCCACCACCGCGCGGCTCCCCCTCCACGACCAAACACGCGGGAAAGGGATCCCACCCACCGCCCGCCCCGCTGGCTCGGCTCGGCGGCCCCACCGCCGGCGTGGGCGCACGTGCCACCGCCTCACCCGTGTCCGGCGACGGCCGGGGACAACTACCGCCCCGCGGAAGTACCAGCAGAAGAGATGGTGTGATGAGGCCCGGGGCCCCCGCCACCCTCCCCCACTACCAGCGATCGGCGCCGCGCCGCGCTCCCACTTCGTGGCTCGCCAGTCGGTCGGTCAGTCCGCCACCTGCTTCACTTTGAGACTCCTTCACTTTCTTGAGCTCGGATCACCATTTTCCTTTCCTTCGCTCCCCTTTTTCTTTCTTCGGGATCACCATTGCCAACCGCTGCACTGCCGCCCTGCCGGCGATCCCATCTGAACTTCCCAAGAGGCAATCGCGCTAGCTTGCCAGCCTTTTCTTGTTCGGTTGTTCCTGGCCTGCCTTTGATCTTCTGCCGCTGCTGCCTGCCTGCCGCCGGAGTCCCCCGCTGGCCCCGGTCCTCTGTTCTTGCCCCCGCCCCTCGGATCTCGGGCTCCGATCGGCGTCCGCTTAAAGGTACCAACTTCTGAGGCTGCCGATCCAGTATTAATTCAGCGTCTCCAGAGTAATCATGTGAATTGAATTCTTGAACGTGCTCCCACATTTCTAGTTTAGTCTGATATGGTTTTTAGAATTGAAAGCCATAACAAACTTTAATATGGTTTAGGATCGTAACACAAGCTTTTTGTAGAATTAAACCTCTGGTAGAATTCATTCGATGAGCTAATGTTGCCAGTGTGTTTTCTCTGCTAGGTCTGTGCTGGCAGGTGAGAGAGGAGTGGCCATGGGTGTCCAGGCCAAGCATGATACATTAGGCATCAAGAAAGTTTTGAAGTGCTCTATCAGAATAAGCTATAGATGTGCCTCTGAACACTGGGCTCTCTTCAGTCTAGCCCTACTGCTTTACCTGCTGTACAGATCTTCACCGGGTCTCTTCGCTTTCCTTCTCTCCACTTCCCCTGTAATTATTTGCGCCACCCTTCTTCTTGGTATACTGCTAAGTTATGGGAGCACACATCTTCCTGAGTCCGTTGAAGACCGGAAGACTGACACAGATAGTTCAGCTCCCAGGTTTGGATGTTTTTCCAGAAATGTTCATTTTGGAGCACATCAGGGATTTTCAGTGCCTGCAGTTAAGGAGAGCACAGTTGGCTTTAAATGTTGGGAAATCAGAAACCCAAGTTTTAGCAAGGCAAGGGCTGACAAGCTTACTGAGCTGGATGATACTGTTCCTCTTTTGAAGGAATCAGTTGATCAAGGAGATGAGAGAGTTTATGGACATGATAGACTCACTGAACTCTTCGCTTCTATTTCTTCCATGGTGACACTGCAGCAAGAGGTTGGTATGGAGAAATTCATGAAGGCTGATCATGAACGGGAGTTCAGAGATCCATTTTCCAACAATGATAATAGTACCGAGTATGCTAGCCTGTTTGAGGATGCTGGTCAAAGAAGAGTTGATGAGAAGGAGACAACATTTGGCTTATGCTCTTCCAGTGAGAATGATAGGGAAAATGATGAAACAGTAAGAAAGGAAAATCAAGATAAATTGTTGACAGATGATCAAAGTGATAATGTGGGAGAGGTTTCAGAAGATAACCCAGCTAAAAAACCGGCTGGTACTTGCAAATGGGGCCGTGCTTTTTCTGTCCGTCAGAGAAAGAAGCTTGATGGGATAAAGATTGAGCCTATCAATGTTGATATCAGCAGCCAGTTAGACTCTTCTCTAGTTTCACCATGTGCAAGAGTTGGCAACCATGATGTTTCATCAGATTTTGATTCTGTCAAGCCAGAGTTTTCCTCTTCTGATATCACTATGGTTGACGTTGCTCCAATGCTCGATGGTAATGATCCTCCTTTAAGCAATGATGATTCTGGTAAGCTAGAGGATTCCTCTTGTGATATCACTATGGCTGATGTTGCTCCAATGCTTGATGAGATTGATCCTCCTTTAGGCAATGAATTCCCTAGCCCCGAGCCCATTGACAATGATGATTCTGTCTGCGGTTCCAACTTCTGCCGCCTGGATCCTCAAATGGACAGTGATAATAACAGCAAGCCTGATACTAGTAAAGCTGAAAATGATGCTAAGGATGGAGAAAAGAAGAAGGATGATGGTGGGAACCAACCTGAATTTCTTGGGACAGCAGACGAAGATAAGAATGCCATGGATCTTGGGTACTCTGAGGTGGAAAGGAGTCGTAGATTGGAGTTCTTGATGGCTAAGAGAAGATCAAGGAAGAATATAATATTTGATCTTGATGGAAATGATGCTTGTCAGAGTGCAGATAGATTTTCACGTTTCCGTATGCAAGTTCAGCCCATTTCAGTATCAAGGAGGAGCCCTTTTGACCTTGCTTCTGATCCTGATGAGGCAGCCATTCCTGGCTCGGCTCCTTCAATCATGCATCGGCGAAATAACCTGTTTGAACCCCCTTCTGAACAATCAGATGATGGTGGTGTATCTGCACATGATAACTTGGATTCTCAAGAAATCATGACAGGTTCCCGCCGAGACATGGTCTTCAAGAGGCATGATACCTTCAATTTTGGCGGCCAAGAGAGACACCGTTCTCGATTTAAGCCATGTTTCGTGCTGGATGCAATGGATATTCAGGAAGAAAGTACAGGCAGTTTCCAGAGGCAGTTCAGTGACAAGAGTGTGTCAAAACTAAGTGCTGTATCTGAGTGTGATACCCTTTCTTCGGTCGCTGATCAAGAGGAAAGCAACAACCTCGTCAAAAAGGATTTCCAGAGGTGGTTCAGTGACAAGAGCGTGTCAAGACTGAGCGTTGTTTCTGAATCTGACACCCTTTCTTTGGGCGCCGATCAAGAGGAATGCAACGACCTTGTGAAAAAGGATTTCCAGAGGTGGTTCAGTGACAAGAGCATGTCGAGGCTGAGCGTTGTTTCTGGATCTGACGCCCTTTCTTTGGCCGCCGGTCAAGAGGAACGCAGCGACTTCAATAAGGACTTCCTCTGGTATTTCCAGAGGCAGTTCAGTGACAAGAGCATGTCGAAAGTAACTGTTGTTTCTGAATCCGATGCCCTTTCTTTGGTCGCCGACCAGGAGGAACACACCGACTTCAATAAGGATTTCCTTTGGTACTTCCAGAGGCAGTTCAGCGACAAGAGCGTGTCGAGGCAGAGCGTTGTTGCTGAATCTGATATCATTTCGTCAGTCACCGATCAAGAGGACCGCAGCGACCTCGTCGAGAAGGATGTCCTTTTGGGGGACACGTCGCCAGAGCTGCCAAGACAGGAAAGTGATGTTGGAAATGCTGGAAGCAAATGCCCAGACACGGTTGATTTTTTGGGTGATGAAACTCTGAATGCCGCTGTCGCCAGTGGGATGGAGCCTGAGCCAGTGTGCAATGCTGCAACATAGGCTCTGAATCTTCTGATCAAGTGATGTCGAAGCACAGAGCTTTCCCTGTACATTTTGTGAATGTAATTGGATAGAAACATGGCACTGTTCCTGTTGCCATTCTCTGAACATAGGCCTTGTGAAGTTCCAAAAAATGAAAAGAGAGAGAGAACAATTTTTGTGTATGTTACAGGTTATTCCATCCTAGAGAATGTTGAATATCCTTATGAAATCTTCAACCCTGATTCCTGTTTGCTTTTAGCAGAAGTTTCCCAGCTGCCATGCAATGTGTGAACCCACATTATCTAGAACAGTGGCCAGCAACCCCCGCCCAAGACTTGGAACTTGTGAGATTCTTGGCCTGCGGTCTGTCTGAAGAAGATTCGTTTCCCCAGCTGGAAGCAAGCATACAAAGTTTTCCCTGTACATTTTGTGAGTGCAATTGGATAGAAACATCATAGTAGTGTTCCAGATGCCATTTTTTGAACGTCAATAGGCCTTGTGAAGTTGTTCCAAACGAAATGAAAGGAAAGAGCATAATCTTTGTGCCTGTCGGAGATTGTTGAGTATCCTTATCTAATTCTCAACCCTGATTATTTGTTTGCTTTTTACCAGAATTTCTCCAGCTGAGATGCAGCGTGGATCCAGACTACCTAGAGCAGCGGCCAAGAGTTGGAACTTGTGAAGCTCTTGGCCCGTGGTCTGAAGATTCTTTTCCCCAGCTGGAAGCAAGCATGCTACTCTACTAGCTTCTTCAGCTCCGGCCGCAATATCAGAAGCTACACACACACATGCACGCGGTTGCTTCAGTGACAAAAAATTCTCATCTTTGGTCACTCGATTCAAGGAGCGGCAGAAGAAAGCGCCCAAACCATCCAAATCTTGCTTGCGTGCATGACCGACTGCCCCGTCTCGCGATCAGATTCTTCAGAACTTTCTTCGGCTGAAGCTGGCTTGTAGTACTAGTAGTAGCTTCTGCCACACGCCGTTCTTGCAATCTGGCCATAAAATGTCGTGCCTCACGTCTTGTCACGCTCCCGCAAAAAAAATGCACGTAAACATATAAACTTGAATATACTCCCTCGTTCACAAATACTATAAGATGTTTTGGATCCCTTAAAAAAATGTTTTGAATATTTAGTACGGACTACATACGGGCTGAAATGAGTGAACGAACTCACTAAAACGCCTGTATGGAGGGAGTAGCTAGGATTAGATTGCTAAGAACATTTTTGTGATGTGGCTTCACATCATAGACCTTAAAAAAAATGTTTTGAATATTTAGTACGGACTACATACGGGCTGAAATGAGTGAACGAACTTACTAAAACGCCTGTATGGAGGGAGTAGCTAGGATTAGATTGCTAAGAACATTTTTGTGATGTGGCTTCACATCATAGAATACATGTAGCTTCGCCACTGATTAGGATACGATCATACGATACGATCGAAGCCCTACTTCGCGATGCTCTTGTATAACTTGCTCAGTTATTTATTTATTTTACCCCCAACCTAAAGCTCTCCTGTGAGGGCAAAACATTGTCCACGACACAATGCCATCGAATCAAACGATCGACCGCTGGTACGGGACCGGAGCCAGGAAAAATAATCAATGTCGTTCAGCGTATGTACAGTGTAGAAATCTTAATCCTGATACGCTGATTAAGGGTGTCAAAACCGATGTACATGGTCTGAACATTTCTACGAGCAACTCAAAGGGCATCTCCAATGCCGACCCTCAAATCTCTCACAGCCGTCTGGATCGTGAAAGCCATTCAACGTGGTCATGTATCGGTCTGCGGTGTAGTCTGGACATATTTTCTCCCACACCCAAAACCCCTCCTTCCTCCTGCGTGTGCTTCCCGCCCTGCGCCACTTGCCCGCATTCATGACGCTGTAAAGCGTGCGCGCTCCACATTGAAGACGGCTCGGGGCGGATGCAACCTCCCATTGCCTCCGCCATTGAAGCGGCGCGCCGGCCGAGGGCACCGCTCGGATGAACACGTCTCCTCGCCGCATTTAAATGCCTCCATTAAACCCGTGTGGAAGCCAAGAAACCTACCCCCTCCACACGTACCGCGTCATCCGTTGTCAACGCACGCGTAACCGCGCCCTACTGGCAGAGAAAGAAGCCGACTGCGCGGAGATCGTTGAGTCGGTGGCCTATGCGTCCGCGTTCGCCGCCCAACATCGAGGGAAAGTAGAACACGGGAGGCAGCCGCCACTTGGTTCCCAGGAAGGCCACCGCCAGCGTGTCGCCGACTTGCACAACCAGTGACTTGGCCGGTTCTTCAGCGCAGACCGTCGCCGCCCCAAGCCTGGGCTCCACGGAGGCGGAGGTGCCCCCCTTCCCCTCCGGCCGAAGCATCAGCCCGCGGTTCCACTCCAATGAGCGGTGGGGAAGCGAGCCGCCCTTTGCGCTGAAGCATATACCTCCGGGCCTCTCGATAGTCCGATGAACGGGTTGCCGGACATGAGGAAAACAGAGGGACCCACCGCGGCCGGTCGTAGACTAGTATAGTGTATCTGTGTCGTCGAAGTGGAGTTCGGCACGACCGTATGTGCACATAGTTTTACCATTATAGTTAAGATATGTTCAAGATGTAAACGTTTTCGTCTGGTTTGTATGAAATCCGTCATGTTTATATGAAATCCAGTCGTGTTTGCATGAATTTCATCCGGTTTGCTGAAAAAATGTTTGAAATGTACGCGGTTACGGTTGGATGGCGGCCTACCGCATCCGTGTCCCCGGATACGAGAGAAAAATTACGAGTCGCCATTGGATATGCCCTTATAAGACAGAACCGTGACTTGGATTGCTTGGGGGCCTTTGGTTGCCACAAAAGTAGCTGCGGTTGATTATATGAACTTTTTAAGTTGAGTAATACATTATTTCACGTGAAAAAAAAGATGCACACAACTGTTAGTACATACACTCATGTCAGTCAGCGGGGCCCATCTATTTCTTTTATTGTACGATACCATCGAGTAAAAAATCTTTATTGGAATGCAAGACCTTGGCAAGCCCTTCTCTTTTTTTGTCTGAGGAAAAGGAAATTCATTCATCAAAGGGCAATCAAGTTTGCATTACAAAGGTCAGGTACCTTATCCGGTCCTGAACGAAGCCGAAGTACGCTTCTTTATTCTACCATAGTTTGCTAAAAAGTGACTGACAATGTTTTGTTCTCTCCTAACTTGCTTGACTATGAATTCCCTCTGATCCCGAAGAAGCCCTTCTTGATGATGCTCGATGCTTTGTAAATGTGCTTAGTTATATCTTCTTCTTCTTCTTCTTCTTGCGTTCTTCTTTACCCCCAGAGCGCGTTAACAAAATTCATGTGAAGATAGAGTACCACTCATCCGAGCCATCAGGTGACACAATCTTCTTTTTTCCTTTTTGCGGGATCATCAGGTGATACAATCAATTGCTGATGCGGCCGTACGGCGGATGGAACGAGGAAAAACAATCAATGGGGTCAACACATGTTACAGTGTAGAAAAATATTACTACTAATCTTGGTGTGTTGGTTTTATGGGGCCTTAGCACGACGACTTCCCGACTGTCTATTATAATAAGGTTTGCCCGGCTCTGACGAGGGAAGGGTAATGACAGCGGCGCGTCTTCGGCTTGTAGTCGTCGCTAGGTGGTCTATGGATCTTGATGTAATTTTTATTATTTCTAGTGTTCGTTGTACTACTATGATTGAAGATGAATAGATTGGAAGTTTTTTTGAAAAAAAATATGCCAGTTAATTAGTGGCGTCAAAATGATCTGACAGAATAAAATACAGTACGTACGTGGACATTTGTACGTAAGAGCACCTGAAGAAAGAACCATGGGTGTCTGCTCGCTCAATCGCTGTGCTGCCTGCCTGCCTGCTGTATCGCTCGCTCTCGTAGCAGCTGGGCAACGACGCACGCATAAACCGTAGCACTAGTACGGCTAATCCGTCAAGGGTGACAGGCATTATCCTTTGACTAATTTCGATGCTGGGGCTAATTAATCCCGGTCCAAGAAACATCCCGGGACAGAATAGACAGCGGCACCATGCATATGCATGTGGCAGCGGCCAGGCGTACGTGTTCATGTGATGAATCTCACGTCCCGTGTGTCAAAATCCGTACTAACATTTGTTTCGGAGGTGTGTCCTTTGCCTAATTTCGTAAGTAAGTACGTACTACTCATTTCAACGACAGTTAAATTTCGAATAGAGGCAAAATATTTGTTTGGATCTCACGTCGACACAGAATCCGTAACAAATTTCTTCGCAGTTCGGTTACTGTGCGACAGTCATCGGTGCTAGTAGAGCAAATGCGCGCAGCTACCCTATCACCTACAAAAGGCCGGCCCACCATGTCAGCCATGGAACACACAAATGTGTAGCAAGACGTGGGATGCTCCACATTAAAGACGGCTCAGGATGGACGCGATCTCCCACTGCCTCCGCTAGTGAAGCGACGCACCAGCCAAGGGCACTGCCCAGCTGAACACGCCTCCTCGCCGCATTCAAACGCCTCCATTAAACCCGCGTGGAAGCCAAGAAACCTACTCCAGCTACACATACCGCGTCATCCGTCGTCAGCGTGCGCGTAACCGCGCCTGCCGACAGAGAAAGAAGCCGGCTGCGCGGAGGTCGATGAGTCGGTGGCCTGTGCGTCCACGTCTGCCGCCCAACATCGAGGGAAAGTAAACACGGGAGGCTGCATTCGCTTGGGTCCCAGGAAGGCCACCGCCGGCGTGTCGCCAGTGACTTGCCCGGTTCTTTAGCGCAGAACATCGTCGCCCCAAGCCTGGGCTCCACAAAGGCGGAGGTTCCCCCCTTCCCCTCCGGCTGAAGCATCAGTCGACGGTTCCACTTCGATGACCGGTGGGGAAGTAAGCTTCCTTTTGCGCTGAAGCATATACCTTCCGGGCTCCCGACAGTCCGGTGAGCGGGCTGCCAGACATGGGGAAGACAAAGGGATCCGCCGCGACCGGCCGTAGACTAGTGTGGTGTAACACCCCCAGTGTCATGCTACAGTAACCCTCTGTGATTAAGCTAATCATTTTACTAAACAGTGCTTGATCACCTTTGATTCAAATATCCTTTGAAATTTCACTTTCAAATCATATTCTTTTTACAAGTGAAATATGGAGTTGCACAAAAGTGGCTGAAAAATAGTTTATCTTTTAGCCAAAATTCCATAACAAATTGATTTTTAAGGAACACAATATCATCTCCAAGCCAAGATGGACTATAGCAATTAAACAGTGCCATTCCAGCATTTTAAATGCAAATTCATTTATGAAAATTCCAAATGAATCTAAACCTCTCCCAAAAATAATTGTGGCAGTGCCTAAAAATGCACTGGGCTTTTATGATCCAATTTCATATTTTTCCTAAATCGTTAGCATCCCTAGATAAATCATTTTCCTTCTCTGGTTTTACAAAAAAAAGAAATTAGCAGGGAAAAGCAGAGGGGGATAGAGAAAAGAGCCCCTGGCCTCCCATTGGGCCTCGGCCCACTCCAGCTGTCCAGCCTACCCCCCTCCCTCCCCGGTCGGTTCTCTGTTCCCATGACCCCCGTCGCTACAGGGGGCTGGTCGCCGCCGAACCACCTCGCCGGCGATGAACCCCGCGAGAGGATAAGGCTGCCACGCCCCGACTCCTTGATCCCCTCTCCACTCCCCCTGGCGTCCCCATCCATTCCCCATCCTCGCGTCGCTTTCGCTCTCCAGATCCACCGCGCCACCACACCGCCGCCATGCCCGCCGACGCCAGCGAGCTCTCCGCCGTCCCCGTCACCTAGGACCGTGCCAGGGCCTTCGCCGCCCTCCGCCTCGTCGCCTTCGACTACGAGCTGAGCCGAGGAGCACCACTACGGCGCCCCCGACCCTACTTCCTCGTCAGACGCCGCCTCCCTCGTCGTCGTCTCCGCTGCCGTACATCACCGTCGAACCGCCCCCGAGCCCGCTGCCACCCCTCTACAACTCCGCCGTGAGCCCCCTACCTTTCCTCCCTTTCCCCTCCGTCGTAGGCGTCCCCTAGCTGCTCCGTCGCCGTGGCCCGAGCCCGCCGCCGCAACCATGAGCTCGCTCGAGCTCCCGCGCACGCCAACAGCCTCCCAACGCCCCGACTGCCCACGCCCTCCCGTCTCTGTTTGCTACCATTGCCGCTTGCCCCCGCTCGGGCTCGCCCGAAGCCGCCCGGGCCTGCTCATGCGCGCACGACGCCCCTGTTCTCGTCGCGTCCCGCTGGCCCCGGCCACGCCCGACCGTTCACTCCCATTGCCTCTGCGGCTGCTCCTTCCGGCGGTTCGCGCGCGCCCAACGCTGTCGGCCGCGACCAGCGCGCCAGCCGCCCTCACGCACGGACCTGACCCGTGCTCGCTCGCCGCCGCTTCTACTCATCACCGGTGACGCTCGGGGCCTCGCCCGCTCCAGCCACTTGCACCGCTCGACGCGGCGGCTCGCCCGCATCCGAACGCACCGCTCCGCGTGCCAAACGGGCACCTGCGACGTGAACCCGACGCTCTCCTCCCCTTCTTTGGTTGCCAACGCGTCGACGCCGACGCCGTCTCCGGCCGCCCCCGACCCGGCTACTGCCCCAGTTCGATGCGGCTCATCGCCCTCGACCGAACGCACCTAACCGCGCGTCAAACGGACGACGAGGGACGCATCCTGGTGGCCGCCCGAGCCCTCCGCCGCGAACAGGGCTCGCCGGAGCTCACTCCGGCACCGGCCGCCGACGTGGCACACCTGGGGCCACCCCCTGGGTCACTGCCAGTGGGGCCCCTGGTCCCCTGTTGACCAGTTGACCCAGTCAACTGCTGACTGGGCAGCCCCGTGTCACTGACAAGCGGGCCCCACCACATAATTAAGTTAATTAAAACTTTTTATAGATAAAACTAATTAGTTAACCTAATCAGTCACTGACATGTGGGGCCCAGCTGCTAATTAGCCATATTTAATTAAAATAACCCACCGTTAGCCCTCTGTCTATGACAGGTGGGACCCATTGGTCAGTTTGACCAGTCAGCGGGTCTGTTGACCTGCTGATGTCATGCTGACACTCTACTGACGTCATTTTTCTTTTCTGTTAATTTAATTAATTACAGAAAATGTTTAAAACTTTGAAAATTCATAGAAATTAAACTGTAACTCTGATGAAAATGTTCTCTATATGAAAGTTGCTTAGAAAAATCCCACGAATCCGAATACGCGGTCCGTTCATCTGTCACATGCCCCTATCATGCTGAACATGGAACATTCCCCCTCCGGTCCTTTGTCTGACATAGGTCCGGAACCGGAAAAACATTCCCGGTTGACTTCTCCCTTCGCCGGTATCGTGTAGCACCGTGTTAGAACACGTCTAGCTCTGCCTGTTGTCCTGTTATGCACTTGCTTGCTCTGTATTTACTGTTTCTCCCCCCTCTTCTCTCCGGTAGACCCCGAGACCGATGATGCCGTTGTGATCGACTACGTCACCGACGACCTCTTCTTCTTGTCTGAGCAACCAGGCAAGCAAACCCCCCTTGAGCATTCCGATATCGCCCATTTCTTTCCCACTCATGCTTGCATTAGAACTGCCACTGTTTTCTGTATGATCCTACTCTGATGCATAGCCTGTTGTTGGTACCTGCTTTCATACCTTACTTGCTTATCCTAAACTTCTTAGTATAGGATGGTTAGTGATCCATCAGTGACCCCCACCTTGTCCCGGTTGCCTCGCTTTATGTTTGATGACTCGATCAACGTGATCGACGTCCAGGCCCCGACACCGCACATCACCCCCTTAGTTGTACGACACTACAAAGTTACTATCGAGTGCCGAGGGTGAACCTCATACATCACTCCTGATGAGATCTCCATAGTGTAGCTTTACGGTCGAGGTCATCGAGGGTGATTTCCTCCTTAACCACTTCCGTTACGGCTTTGTCGTGCAACCCATCAAACATGAACCTCGAGGGTGGATCCTCTTATGTTCACCTTGATGACAACATCGAGTGGAATTCACCGGGGGTGATTCCCCGGGTTTTCCCCTTGGTGTTAGACACACAGTTACTATGGTTACTATGACTTTGGACTAAACCATGTGACTAAAGACGGGTTGACCCTGAGTGGTACCCGCGCGAGCTTAATTGCAAGTGATGTGTAGTCGGGTTGACCTGGATGGTGCCCGCGAGATACTTACGAGGCGTGGCCGGGCATTCTTAGCCCTTGCCGCAAGTACTCGAGACGGGGCAATGGGGTCACATCTTTCGTGAGTCTCTACTTGTTACCGCGCGTTCCTAATCCACTACGATTTGGATATTTGATCCGAGGGGCCTCTGGCCTGATAGCACTAACCATCATGTGGGCATAGTATGGGCGTTCTGCGTCGTATACATCAGCCGAAGCTTAATAGACGTCAGCGACTGAGCGGCGCGCGCCGGGTTGGACTGGTAAGCTCCTGCCTTTTTAGGGAGGCAGCTAGGTCTGCTCACAGGCCGCCCACGCAACGTGCAGGAGTTCCCGGGGAGATGGCCCATGACCCCTGGAGGCATAGGTTTAGTCCGGCGTGCTGGCCTCTCTATTAAGCCTAGGTCGGGTTGCGGCGTATTGTTTGGCCGAGGCCGGGCATGACCCAGGAAAGTGTGTCCGACTGGAGTTAATCGAGCATGGTGGGTAAGTTGGTGCACCCCTGCAGGGAAGAAAACATCTATCAATAGCCTGTCCTACGGTAACAGACACTTGGAGTTGTATCCCGATCGATACAACTAGAACTGGATACTTGAGGTGAGACATGGTGATGAGAATTGGATTGTGATGATAACTGGATAGTATGGCTCTGGGATTGCTTTCTCGCAGGGAGTCGAGAAAGGATCTCCGACCGAGGTTGATAACATTACTGCTACTTTACTTTATGCTACTCTACTCCCTCCTGTTGCTGCAAGATGGTGGTTTCCAGAAGATGCTAGTCTTCGATAGGCTAGGCTTTCCCCTTCCCTTCTGGCATTCTGTAGTTTAGTCCATAGATACAACCCATTCCTTTGATACAGATGCGTACTTAGTTTAGATCTGATGTAAGTCTTGCGAGTACTTTGGATGAGTACTCACGGCTGCTTTGCTACTTCTTTTTCCCCATACCCGATTGTTGCGACCAGATGACGGATCCCAGGAGCCAGACGACACCACTGATGACTACTGCTACCCCGAGGGTGCCTACTACTACGTGACGGCCGCTGACGACTTGGAGTAGTTAGGAGGCTCCCAGGCAGGAGGCCTTGCCTTTTCGATCTTTGTTGCTTTTGTGCTAGCCTTCTTAAGGCAATCTTGTTTAACTTATGTCTGTACTCAGATATTGTTTCTTCCGCTGACTCTTGTGCTTTCGAGCTTATGTATTCGAGCCCTCGAGGCCCCTGGCTTGTAATATAAAGCTTGTATTATTTTAATTTTTGTCTAGAGTTGTGTTGTGATATCTTCCCGTGAGTCCTTGATTTTGATCGTACACATTTGCATGTATGATTAGTGTACGATTGAATCGAGGGCGTCACAAGTTGGTATCAGAGCCGACTGCCTATAGGTAGCCCCCTTTCCAACTCCTTGGCCGAAGTTGAGTCTAGTCACTACAAAACTTTTACTAACATGGTTGTGTGTCTTACGGGCCCACGTCGCCAATTGGGTGGTATTAGGATCTTTAATTCCTTGTCTATACTCTGGGACTCTGATCTCTCTTCTATTCGGGTTAAATGATTTTGCTAACTCTAACTCTAGGTTCTCGTAACTACTTTCTCCCGGAGAGCCCTTCTTTCTAGATGATCGTCTGCTTCACCAGAAGATTTCGAAGATACTCTCTGATGTTCTCCTGAGAACATGTGCTCATCGCGTTTACAATTCCCTACCACTGATAAGCCCCTATGACTAACTTCATATCCTTGTCGCTCATTCCTTCATCCCCAGTTGCTCTTGTTACTACAAGATGCCCGGAAATTCTCCCTATTGTTTTGAGAATACTTTGTGCCTATTGCCTTGCAGTTCCTTGTCACCTGTATACGCCTACAAATTAATCCTCACCCACACCGAGGATTTGTTTCTCCCTTGTTGTTTATGTGTCTTCGAAATACTATTTGATCTTTCGAAAATCTCAATAGCCTGTTGTTCTTGGAATTCTTGCTTACTTGCATTGCAGTTAATTCCATATGTCTAGCAATATTCTTTAAAATTCTTCGTGATTGTCATTCTGTTCCTATGGATTCAACATGTGTGTGAAAGCACACAATCATCAGTTGATCCTTCTAAATTATCTTTCCGGCTCAGACGTCATTTTGAACATGAGCTGGTTCTCGACCAATCTATTTGTCATCGATGGTGCCCCTAGGTCTATTCTACTTATCCATCCTTAATCAGAGCGTCTGCTTCTGATCCTTTGATTTGGAAATCATAATTCCTTTGCATTTGAGCTTCGAATTAGTTAGTTGTTTCTATAATCTGATATCCTTGCATTCTTTCTTCTTCTGGTTGAGTATCGATGCTCACATCAGATCCCTTGTGGACCACCACATCCTTTGTTGGATTATTACTTGACAGTACCCCTCGTATTTAATCACCTTGTGAGTTCTTCCCGGATACATAATACCATTGTTAAATTGTATCCTCTTCTTTGGTCAACCATGCTTTACCTTTGCAGTTGTGTTAGTTACTCTTTAAGTTGGTGGTATATGTTCCTAAGATGCCCTCATGGGTTGAACCTATGCCTTTTCTAATCTGTGTGAACTCGAAAGTTATGCGGATTATACTCTACTGGCTTTTCATCAGATATAATTTCAATACTACAACTTCACCAAGAGCGAGAAGTAAAATGAAAGGTTATGCATTGTAGAAGTGGGAGTCGACCCTGAACCTTGTGTTCATGCCCACGGACACGGTGTGGGACTTATCATGAAAGCTTCTTGCAAGGATATTTAATCATATGAATAATTCTCTCGGTATCGTGAATTGGATCCCTTGTAGTTATGGTCCCGACCATATTTCCTCCTTGATCCCATTTACTGGGTAAGTTACAATTACTTATCCTGCGCAAATCATTCCCCCGTCCAACCTCTACTCCGATTTACCTTCTGGCATTACACCTAGTACTTGATACTGGGAAGCTTTATACCCCATCACATCATTCCTAGCCTGATCGGCTATATTGTTATCGTGTCAACTTTTTAACTGTGCTACCTGGTCCTTATGCTCGGAGCAACTTCCGACGATGAGCTAAGCTTACATCGATCGTCCTCATCTTATCATTTCACCTCGAAAAACAAGCTTGACTTTGAGCTTGTGTCGAATCCGTGGTTCCCATAGCCTTTCACTTCTTCCTTCCTTTCTGCTCGGTGACATCTTCATGAAATCTCTCAACAACTGTGTCGCGATCATCATCAACATTCTGAGCTTTTCCAGGATATCAATCGAATTCATGGTGAGAAATACAATCCTCCCCATCGATGATTTATGTTATCATCACAACATTCTTGCCTTCCCCAACACAAACTTGTTCATATAATTTTGCAAATACATCCTTCTTGACATGTCGATGGATTGTTACTAAGCCCGTCGGCCACACCCTCATCTCTTCCCTGCTAAAGTTGTATGACTTATTTCAAGTTGTTTCCGATGGATCCTTGGTGTATCCAAAGTCTGACCGTTGCTTGAAACCATGTCCATGCTATCTTGAAGCATGTCTGTGGTACTCCGATCTCCAATAAGAACATTTGAAGCACGATACTAAATTTTCTTTATCAATTATCCAAACACCGTTGTATGGGTGATGTCATGAAGTTTCTTTCCCTTTACCTAATTGGTTATCTACTTACTATCCTGTCATGGATATCACCCTCTGCTTGTCCTTGGGAAGGATATACTCCTGATAATTGTGTTGAACACATTTTCCTTTCCATTATTCTAATTAATATGCTAATCATATTTTCCTTTCCATTCTTTTGTTTAACCTTTCTGGTAAACTAACTTATCTCAGCAGGGATAATTTCTTTCTTAGGTAAGCACCTCAATGTACAACCCTGTCAGTAAAGACCCTGTTATTATTGCTGTTGACATTCCGGTAACTACCGATGGACGAGAACTTTGCCTAATGGCCCACCTCGTTCAACGAGCATGATAATGGTTCTCTTCGTCCCTTGTCCTTGGTACCGACATTGTTGCCGACATAACTGACAGGCTACCCTCTGACATGCCTTGCTATCATGACCATGCAAGATGTCACCGCTCCCCCTACTTTTCACCCACATGGTGGGCCCATAACCCACCGTTCCACAGGATCGGAACCTGACTCTCCTGTATATCCTTTATTCCGAAGTATCATTTGCTCTTGGCTTTGTGTGTTGTCACGAGCCACCGTCCGAGAGATGATCTATTCCCGATGCTCTGAACCCCCTTCTCACACTCTGTTCAGGTATCGATCGTTTGTCCATTCGCTTGAAACTTCCTATTGTACCTTCATATTTTGCTCTTATTGTTTTCTTAAGTTTCAACTCGAGAGATGCCTCTATGCCGTGTTCACTGCCATAGTCCCCTCGTACCTATCTTGTGTTGAGCTCCGTCCTTCCCAAGTCTTTTTCCTTACTCCACCTCTTAAATCTTGGGACGAGATTTCTTGTAGTGGAGGAGATTTGTAACACCCCCAGTGTCATGCTACAGTAACCCTCTGTGATTAAGCTAATCATTTTACTAAATAGTGCTTGATCACCTTTGATTCAAATATCCTTTGAAATTCCACTTTCAAATCATATTCTTTTTACAAGTGAAATATGGAGTTGCACAAAAGTGGCTGAAAAATAGTTCATCTTTTAGCCAAAATTCCATAACAAATTGATTTTTAAGGAACACAACATCACCTCCAAGCCAAGATGGACTATAGCAATTAAACAGTGCCATTCCAGCATTTTTAAATGCAAATTCATTTATGAAAATTCCAAATGAATCTAAACCTCTCTCAAAAATAATTGTGGCAGTGCCTAAAAATGCACTGGGCTTTTATGATCCAATTTCACATTTTTCCTAAATTGTTAGCGTCCCTAGATAAATCATTTTCCTTCTCTGGTTTTACAAAAAAAAAGAAATTAGCAGGGAAAAGCAGAGGGGGGACAGAGAAAAGAGCCCCTGGCCTCCCATTGGGCCTCGGCCCACTCCAGCTGTCCAGCCCACCCCCTCCCTCCCCGGTCGGTTCTCTGTTCCCATGACCCCCGTCGCTACAGGGGGCTGGTCGCCGCTGAACCACCTCGCCGGTGATGAACCCCGCGAGAGGATAAGGCTGCCACGCCCTGACTCCTCGATCCCCTCTCCACTCCCCCTGGCGTCCCCATCCATTCCCCCTCCTCGCGTCGCTTTCGCTCTCCAGATCCACCGCGCCACCGCACCGCCGCCATGCCCGCCGATGCAGGTGAGCTCTCCGCCATTCCCGTCACCTAGGACCGTGCCAGGGCCTTCGCCGCCCTCTGCCTCGTCGCCTTCGACTATGAGCTGAGCCGAGGAGCACCACTACGGCGCCCCCGACCCTACTTCCTCGTCGGATGCCGCCTCCCTCATTGTCGTCTCTGCCGCCGTACATCACCGTCGAATCGCCCCCGAGCCCGCTGCCACCCCTCTACAACTCCGCCGTGAGCCCCCTACCTTTCCTCCCTTTCTCCTCCGTCGTAGGCGTCCCGTAGCTGCTCCGTCACCGTGGCCCGAGCCCGCCGCCGCAACCATGAGCTCGCTCGAGCTCCCGCGCATGCCAACAGCCTCCCAGCGCCCCGACTGCCCACGCCCTCCCGTCTCTGTTTGCTACCGCTGCCGCTCGCCCCCGCTCGGGCTCGCCCACAGCCGCCCGGGCCTGCTCATGCGCGCACAACGCCCCTGTTCTCGTCGCGTCCCGCTGGCCCCGGCCACGCCTGGCCGTTCCCCCCACTGCCTCTGCCGCCGCTCCTTCCGGCGGTTCGCGTGCGCCCACCGCTGTCGGCTGCGACCAGCGCGCCAGCCGCCCTCACGCACGGACCTGACCCGTGGTCGCTCGCCGCCGCTTCTACTCATCGCCGGTGACGCTCGGGGCCTCCCCCACTCCAGCCACTTGCACCGCTCGACGCGGCTGCTCGCCCGCATCCGAACGCACCACTCCGCGTGCCAAACGGGCACCTGCGACGTGAACCCGACGCTCTCCTCCCCTTCTTTGGTCGCTGACGCGTCGACGCCGGCGCCGTCTCCGGCCGCCCCCGACCCGGCTACCGCCCCAGTTCGATGCGGCTCATCGCCCTCGATCGAACGCACCTAACCGTGCGTCAAACGGACGACGCGGGACGCATCCCGGTGGCCGCCCGAGCCCTCCGCCGCGAACAGGGCTCGCCGGAGCTCACTCCGGCGCCGGCCGCCGACGTGGCACACCTGGGGCCACCCCCTAGGTCACTGCCAGTGGGGCCCCTGGTCCCCTGTTGACCAGTTGACCCAGTCAACTGCTGACTAGGCAGCCCCGTGTCACTGACAAGCGGGCCCCACCACACAATGAAGTTAATTAAAACTTTTTATAGATAAAACTAATTAGTTGACCTAATCAGTCGCTGACATGTGGGGCCCAACTGCTAATTAGCCATATTTAATTAAAATAACCCACTGTTAGCCCTCTGTCTATGACAGGTGGGACCCATTGGTCAGTTTGACCAGTCAGCGGGTCTGTTGACCTGCTGATGTCATGCTGACACTCTACTGACATCATTTTTCTTTTCTGTTAATTTAATTAATTACAGAAAATGTTTAAAACTTTGAAAATTCGTAGAAATTAAACCGTAACTCTGATGAAAATGTTTTCTATATGAAAGTTGCTCAGAAAAATCCCACGGATCCGAATGCGTGGTCCGTTCATCTGTCACATGCCCCTAGCATGCTGAACATGGAACATTCCCCCCTCCGGTCCTCTGTCTGACATAGGTCCGGAACCGGGAAAACATTCCCGGTCGACTTCTCCCTTCGCCGGTATCGTGTAGCACCGCGTTAGAACACGTCTAGCTCTGCCTGTTGTCCTGTTATGCACTTGCTTGCTCTGTATTTATTGTTTCTCCCCCCTCTTCTCTCCGGTAGACCCCGAGACCAATGATGCCGCTGTGATCGACTACGTCACCGACGACCTCTTCTTCTTGTCTGAGCAACCAGGCAAGCAAACCCCCCTTGAGCATTCTGATATCGCCCATTTCTTTCCCTCTCATGCTTGCATTAGAACTGCTACTGAAAGTGCGTTATATCGACTAGAGGGGGGGGGGGTGAATAGGTGATTTTTATGAAAGTCTTCAAAACATGGAAGTTTCGAAGACAAATAACAGAAATAAACCTATTACCATGCAGCGGAAGGTAGACTACACTAGGCAAACCATAGTCAAGTATTCAATGAAGTGAAAGCACAGTGACTAATAGCAGCTAGGTAGTAAGGATCAGGTAGGAAGATATTCTGAAGCCAAACAGAACACGCAGTCACTCAGTGAAGACAAAAGATAGTGCAACCATACTATGACTTCACAAGGACCAACAGTAAGTAAAGGGAAGGGAAGCATGAAACCAGTGACTCGTTAAAGACAATGATTTGTTGGACCAGTTCCAATTGCTGTGACAACTGTACGTCTAGTTAGGGCAGCTAGGTATTTAAACCTGAGGACACACAGTCCCGGACACCCAGTCCTGAACACGCAGCTCAGGACACCCAGTCCTCACCGTATTCCACTTGAGCTAAGGTCACACAGACCTCGCCCAATCACTCAAGTAAGTCTTCAAGGTAGACTCCCAAACCTTCACAGACTTCGTTCACCGGCAATCCACAATGTCTATTGGATGCTCAGAACGCGACGCCTAACCGGCTGGAGGATTCACAGTCCTCAAGTGTAATAAGTCTTGAGATCACACATACAAGAAGACTTAAGTGATGCCTAACACTCTTAGGCTCTGGGTGGTTAGGGCTTTATCCTCGCAAGGAATTCTCTCTCAAAGGATTCGAGGTGAGTTGCTCTCAAACGACAAAAGCCGTACTCTAACTCTGAGCAGCCAACCGTTTATGGTTGTAGGGGGTGGGCTATTTATAGCCATTAGGCAACCCGACCTGATTTGTCCGAAATGACCCTGGGTCACTAAGGAACTGACACATGTTCCAACGGTCAGATTTCAAACTCACGCGGCAGCTTTACTTGGGCTACAAGCAAAGCTGACTTGTTCGACTCTGGACAAGTTTCGCTCTTATAGTCTTCACTCGAAGACATAGGTTTTGGTTAAGCATCACTTCAGTCATTCTGACTGGTTCACTTGGACCCCACTTAACAGTACGGTGGTTCCTATGACTCAATAAAGAAGAAAAAGAACTACGAAAGATCTAAGTCTTCGAGCTCCATAGGCTTCATGCGATGTCTTCTCTTGTCATAGTCTTCAATGTGAGTATCTTCACATACCACCTTTGACATCAATGTCTTCATACAATTTTAGGGGTCATCTCTGGTAGGAAAACCGAATCAATGAGGGACTTCTACCTGTGTTATCTTGCAATTCTCACAAACACATTAGTCCCTCAACTAGGTTTGTCGTCAATACTCCAAACCAACTAGGGGTGGCACTAGATGCACTTACAATCTCCCCCTTTTTGGTGATTGATGACAAACTAGTTGAAGTTTTCAACGGGGAATATAATATGTGAAATTGTAAAGGATAAGGAATTGTCTTCATAAGTTGCAAGGGCTCCCCCTGAAGATGTGCATATAAGTAATTTGCTTTTGGAATGCAAATGTACATGGCAGGTTGTACTTGTGGAGATCCTCTTCAACTTATGATGACAATTCATTATGCATGTGAAGGTATGTGAAGATAATGACATGCATAATGGAAAATGGACATCTGCAAAATGATCTAAATGCGGAATTTATCGTCGCATCACAAAGTGGCAAATAAGCAGCAGACGACCATTGAGTTTAAGTGTTACAACTCAAAGAACCAAATGTATCAAAACGAGAGTTGTAAACACGAAGCAAAATATAAAGCACCCGCCCATATGGACCCGCTTGAAGACTATCAAACTCATATGCTTCTCCTCCTTTTGTTAGTAAGGACCAAAAAGGTTTGAAGACATAGAACATCTACTCGTTCCCATGAAGAGTAGGTGAAGCAGCAGGGTCGTCGGTGGTGTTCGGCGGTGCAGAAGAACTGGGAGTAGTGTCGAAGCGTGCTGAAGAAGGTGGCGGTGAAGTGGCATTGTCTTCATCCTCGATCACTCTGGCATTCACAGTTGCAGCAGAGGAAGAGAACTCAGAGTCTTCAAGAGATGGAGTGCGTCGCGGCACTGCCCTTCGAGGAGGTGTGGAGTCAAACTTGAAGCGCTCAGAGAAGCCATCCTCTTGAAGATCATCTTCAGAGCACATCAGCGTCAGCCCCTTCCATGTGCGTCGAGAGGTTTCATGGGCAACAAAAGCATTCTTGGTGGCAAGATTGCGAATGCGGTTGACATCCACCAAGAGGCTTTGCATTTGACGCTTCAGCCAGTCATGATGCCTATCCTATTTCTGATGAAGAGCCACCAGAAGCTCTCAGTCATTAAGAACACGAGTGCGCTTCTTGGGTCGTTGGGCAGTTGTGCTGTCGGTGGCTTCAGTAAGAGCAGGATGTGGTGCACGTGTAGTTCCAGCCAAAGGATACACACGAGTGACTGCTTCAACTCATTCAATGTTCTGAGAAAAACTTTGATGCTCCGCATTCTGAAGACTTAGAGGTTCCTTGGCAGGCTTAGGATAGATGGCTTCAATAGACATATCCACATCAGGCAGAAAGATCCGATGATTGCGAGAAGATGGCTGATATGAGATAGCGGAGTGAAGTTTGATCAGCCGCATTACCCATGGGGCGTAGAACTTCAAGCCAAAAAGATCAGAGCCTGATGCAGCAAGTTGGCGAATGAAGAAGTCCTGTGCATTGAAGCATTTGCCATGAAGCATATAGAAGACCAAAGTCTTCATTGCACCTTCCAGCTTGGCATGTGGAGAGTGTCCTTTGATGGGCCAGAGAGTTCGCCTTATGATGTGATAAATAGTCCTTGGCAGATACTCTAGGTCTTCAACAAAGAACTCTTTGGGATATGCAGCATCTTGGGGCAATGGCTTCATCATACTGAGCATCTGACTCATGTTAGGTTCAGGCTTCTGAAAGATGCTCTCCATAGCTTCACTGTGAAGTTGACAACCAGATTCATAGAGATCGCCAAGAGTGGGTAGACCAGTGAGCTCAATGATATCAAAGGCTTTGGCTTCGTGATGAACGTTTCCTGTCATCCACTCCAGGATCCAAGTCTTTGGATCTCTGTTGTACCCGCGGATGTGAAGTGTGGCATAGAATTGGAGCAGCAACTCTTCATTTCAATGCTCTTGATCGGTGACGAACGGCAGCAATCCAACCTCTTTGAAGCAATCCAGAGCTTCTTCCAGACAGGGCAGACCAGCTATTGCTTTAATGTCAAGACGCTTGTGTGGGAAGATGCGACCTTGATTGTATAGAATGCAGGAGTAATAGCTTCGCCGCGGATAGCTCCAGAACTGATCAGATGATATTCTTTCCCTTGAGTAGGGGTTTCTGGAGCTATTGAAGAATGTGTTGTCTGCTCTGAAGCCATTGACATTGAAGGATCCAGGTGCTGAAGCAGGACCTGGAAACCTGGGCAATCTTGGGATTGGCTTCTGTACCTGAGGCCTGTGCTCAACATGATAGTCGAACTGAGGACCGGCAGCAGGCGCAGAAACAGAAGCAGTGGGATCAGTGGCTTCGCTGACTTCTGGTGCCTGGGTTGGTGAAGGCTCCACATTAGCTTCAGCCATGACAGCGTCAGTGGCTTCATTGGAGTTGGCGGTGGCAGCCTCAAGATTTTCAACCTCCACTTGACGAGCTGGAGGGTCGGTCACAGTCACGTTCTCCTCGAAAACAACTTCTTGGTGGGGACAGGGAAGTAGCAGCTTGTGGGGCTTCTTCTTCATGGGCTGATGCAGCCGGAATGTCTTAAGCAGCTTTAGCTTCAGACTCAGAGACTGGAGGCCTTGGTCCTTTGCGAAGCCTGCGCAACGCTGGCGATGCCTGTGGAGTTGGAGTTGGCTGGGCCTTAAAGTCTTCTTCCTCTTGTGGGCGATCAGCCCATGAAGCATCTTGAGCAATTGGCGTCAGAGGACGACCAATGCTGATGAGTTTGCTGTGCGTTAGCACAGACGATGATACCTGTTGGTGCTCGAGCTAAGGAAGGACTGCATCATCTTCAACATGGTCATGGTGACCAATGTCTTCAGCAGCGACGGAATCAGCTGCTGGAAAGTCTTCAGCTTCATGAGCCTCTGTGAAAGCAGGCTCATGGACAGTCAGTTGACGTTCTTGCGGTTCAGCGTCAGGGTGAACCATGGAGATGGGTTCAACAATCAAGGGCTCTATGGGAGCAGCCCGTTCCTTCTTGGTCTTCCTCTTCTTCTTGGAGGGGGCAGTAGCAGAGGCTTTAGGATGTTTCCTCTTCCTGGCTTCAGCCTCAGCAGTCCTCGTCTTCTTCAGCTCTGAAGTGGTTGACCGGGCCTTTGGCTTCGAGCCAGTCATGCTAGTTGGGAAGACAATGGGATCTGCTTCCTGCCTTGGTGCGTTGGGTTCGGCCACAATGGGCTTCTTCTTCTGCTTAGCAGCCATCCTGGGATCAATGCCCGCACGCCCAAGGGCCTTGCGCTTCTCAGCCTCGTTGTAGCCTTGCACACACTTGTCAGCCAGGCTCTTCATGCGCTCCCGAGAACCCTAAGCTTCTGCGCGTTTCTTGAGAAAGGCTTCTTTGAGCTTGTGCAACATAATCTTGAAGTTTTTCACCTCTTGCACGCTGAGCTTGGCCATATGCTTCTTGAACTAAGCCTTTTCATAGTCAATCTTTTGCTTCAGTTCGACGATGCGCTGAGCGAGAGCTAGCTCTGAAGCAATGGCGCCATGGAAGGCGACATTGAGGCCAATGGGTAGTTGCAGATCTTCGAAGCTGATGTTTGGCGTGTCAAACCACTCATCAATGAAGTTGTGGATGATTGTCACGTCAAAGAGAGGCAGATCATTGAAGATTTCTGCTTCTTCTTTGCTCTTGATGAGTTGCTCAAGAGCGTCATCTGCAAGATCTTCATCACTGGACAGATCAATGGCATCATTGCACAGAATGGCAGCAGCTGTCAGCTCTTGGCCGGTGTGTGGCAGAGGCATCTTGACCTTCTGGGGCTTGGAGATGCGTGACAAATCTTCAGACTGCACACTGTCTTCAGGAGGTGCAGTTGCCAATGGCTTCGCTCGTGAGATTTTTGGTGTAGAGGCAGGCTTGGAAGCTTTTGTCTGCTTCAGTTTCTTTGGCTTCGGCGCTGCAGGCGCTTCATCTGAGTCAGCGTCATCTGTAGGCTCATTTACGGCAGTCCCTTGAACCACTATATGGGTGATGAGACCTTCAAGGTTGTAGAAGGGCCCAAGAAGATTGGGTTCAGCTTCGCGAGTTCCATCGGCACGGGGAGCAGAGGGACCATGGTTGAAGTCTAATCCCAAAGACTTTTTGTTCTGCTTCGCTGAGTTCTTGGCAAACTGGAAGTTGCGCTTGAACAGATTGTCATCATGGCACCATAGTAGCGACGATGGGTGTGCATCTGCAGGCTATGGCCCGCGGACCATGCAGGGATAGAAGCCTTGTTCAAGGGCTTCTTCTCTGGACCTGGGTTGAAGATTCTTGTATAGGATGTCTCCCCACGGTCGCTTGATGACATTTTTCTCAGCATATTCTTGGGTCACAAACCGGTATTTGAACCATTGTTTTGCCCAATATCTTCGAATCCACTGGATTCGAGTCTTGCGCTGATTATAATCCTCTTCAGGATCTGTCTTGTAAAGTTCTGAGAGGTCATCAGGCAGATCTCTTGATGTTCCGCCACGACCCTGTCTGCCTCCCTTCCTTGCAGCTTTCTCTGAAGCCATGAATTTTAACCTGAAAGGCTTCAATACGTTCAAAGGCTTCAAGGGTTTTTGTTTGCTGGACAAACAGGAACTGGCTTCAGGAGAATTTATATGATGCTGTAAGAATTCTGCAAATGAATGCAGACTATGAGAACCAAGGGATTCTCCCATGGACATGTACCTGTGACAGCATTAAGGTGCGAGGGAAGGGGAAGAGGTCATATGCATTCTCAGAAGATTTTGAAGATAAATCAGTTTAGAAGACATTGACCTCATCATGCGAAGACATTCACTCATAGATAAGGAGTTGGTTCCAGATTTGTACGAATCCATGGATCAGTACAAGTGAGGAATCTAACTACTTTGTGAAGTACAAGTGAATATACTATGCATATTATGAGATGCAGTATGTAAGAGATCCAACTTGTGTGAATAGAAACTACTTGTGGTAGAAAGTGACGAAGCTATAGGATCGAAGGGGCTATAAAAAGGAAGTTTTATTTACCACACGAAGAACTGCTAGACGGAGTGGAAGAGGAGGCCGAGCAGTTCGATCGTCCGTGCCCTAACTTGGCGATGGAGGACACCTACGGCAACGGCGGAGAGGACGATGTCTGCGGTCGGTGTGAGGACGGCGTCGGAGAGGTTGCGGCAGCGAAGCGCTTCGTCCCGGCGTCGTCGAGAGTTAGCGGTGGCGCTAGGGTTCATGCGAGTGTGGAAGAAGAGATAATGACTGCGGTGATGCGTGTATTTATAGAGACATGGGCGGCTCAGTGTTATTACACAGGTGCCCCTGGCGATGCACATCTGAGGAACACGTGGCCATCATGCAGCATGTTGGAGGTTGTTCCACGTCCCACGCACGCCTGGATTGTCGGGTGGTTGTTCCCACTTCTCCGGGTTTCAGGTGAAGGAATGAGCATTGAAAACGGACTTAATGTTTGTCTCTGTATCTTCTGCTGACAAGGACGCAGAGAAGACATTCGACAGTTTCAATAGAATGCATATGACTTGGAGAGATGGAGTTTGAGATAAAAAGCATAGAGAGGTTAGGGTCCGATCACATTCACTTAGTTCAAAAGACTCAACATGAAGACATAGCTATAAGTGAATGCTATAGAGGACAGAACACTAGTATATATATATTCAACATAGAGAAGATAATCCTGAAGACATGTTGAAATTTAAGCCAAACCAAATGTGAAGACATAGCAAATGTGACGCCATGAGTGAAACACTTTGAACAGAACCTTTGGTGGTGGCGTTACCCACCGTATAGGAAGTATTAGACCCAGACACGGCGCACAATTATCGTGGCGTTCCGAAGTCAAATTCCACATTAATGTATTCACACTTAGAATGTATGTCTTCATTGATTGAAGATATACTTTACTTCGTGTGTTGCACATCTAAGTCATCAATATGCATAAGTGTTAGGTGTGCCTGATCACAGGACATTTGAGGATTCCAGGATATTTAGCTCACACCGTAACTTGCAAAATCTCTTCTCATCCAAGGGCTTGGTGAAGATATCTGCCAATTGCTCTTCAGTGTTGACGTGTATGATATCAATATCTTCTTTCACAACATGATCTCTGAGAAAGTGATGACGAATTTCAATGTGCTTTGTCTTCGAGTGCTGAACTGGGTTATTGGCAATCTTGATGGCGCTTTCGTTGTCGCAGTAGAGTGGCACTTGCTTCAGATGAATGCCATAGTCCTTGAGTGTTTGCTTCATCCACAGAAGCTGAGCGCAGCAAGATCCAGCAGCAATGTATTCAGATTCAGCAGTGGAGAGAGATACACAGTTCTGCTTCTTTGAAGACCAACATACAAGTGATCGTCCCAGAAAGTGACATGTGCCTGATGTAGACTTGCGATCCACTTTGTCACCAGCATAATCAGCATCCGAGAATCCAACCAGATCAAACTCTGAGCCCTTTGGATACCATAATCCTAGAGTTGGGGTGTGAGCCAAATATCGAAGAATTCGCTTCACAGCTAAGTGATGCGACTCCTTTGGTGCCGCTTGGAATCGAGCACACATGCAAACACTAAGCATAATATCTTGCCTAGATGCACATAGATAAAGTAAAGAACCAATCATGGAGCGGTATACCTTTTGATCGAACTCTTTACCATTGTCGTCGGGACCCAAATGATGTTTGGCTGGCATTGGCATCGTGAGGCCTTTGCAGTCTTGCATACCGAACTTCTTCAGGCAATCTTTGAGATACTTCTCTTGAGATATGAAGATGCCATTGCGTTGCTGTCGTATTTGAAGACCGAGGAAGAACTTCAGCTCTCCCATAGTGGACATCTGATATTGCTCTTGCATCATATATCCAAACTCTTCACTGTACTTCTGATTGGTGCAGCCGAAGATGATGTCATCCAGATATATTTGGCACACAAACAGTTCACCATCATATGTCTTCGTGAAGAGAGTGGGGTCGAGGGAACCAGGTATGAAGCCTTTGCTCTTCAGGAAGTATTTGAGTGTGTCATACCAAGCCCGAGGAGCTTGTTTGAGGCCATACAGTGCCTTGTTGAGCTTGTATACCATGTCAGAATGTTTTGGATCTTCAAAGCCAGGCGGTTGTGCAACATACACTTCTTCTTCAATCTTGCCATTGAGAAAGGCGCTCTTCACATCCATTTGATATAGAAGTATGTTATGATGATTTGCATAGGCTAGCAGTATGCGTATGGCTTCCAGTCTAGCCACATGAGCAAATGTTTCATCGAAGTCAATGCCTTCCACTTGAGTATATCCTTGAGCAACGAGACGAGCTTTGTTTCTGACAACTTGACCATGCTCATCTTGCTTGTTGCGGTATATTCATTTGGTGCCTATTATGTTGTGCTTCTGAGGATCAGGACGCTTAACCAGTTCCCATACATTATTTAGCTCAAACTGTTGAAGCTCTTCTTGCATAGCTTGAATCCATTCAGGTTCCATGAAGGCTTCTTCAACTTTCTTGGGTTCTGTTATTGAGATGAATGCGAAGTGCCCACAGAAATTTGCTAGCTGAGTTGCCCTTGAACGAGTGAGCGGACCAGCGGCATTGATGCTATCAATTATTCTCTCAATCTGCACTTCATTGGCAACACGAGGATGTACAGGGCGAAGGTTTTGCTCTTGCTGATCATTGTCATTGTTAGTGGGATTGTCTTCAGGCTGAGCATTGTCTTCAGGTTGATCAGGTGCGGAGATGATAAGTTCCTCTTCAGGTTGAGCTTCAGAGGGTATGATTTCTCCAGTTCCCATTAGCTTGATTGATTCGCTGGATGGAACTTCATCTAGCACATTTGGGAGGTGCTCTCTTTGTGAACCGTTAGTCTCATCAAACCGCACATCCACTGTTTCAACCACTTTATAATGAAAGAGATTGAAGACTCTGTAGGAGTGCGAATCCTTTCCATATCCAAGCATAAAACCCTCATGTGCTTTTGGTGCAAATTTTGAAGTGTGATGTGGATCCTTGATCCAGCACCTGGCACCAAATACTCTGAAGTAACTGACATTTGGCTTCTTGCCAGTAAGGAGCTCATAAGATGTCTTGTTCAGAAGCTTGTGAAGATAAACACGATTGATTGTATGGCATGCAGTATCAATGGCTTCAGGCCAGAATTTTCTTGGAGTCTTGTATTCATCTAGCATCGTTCGAGCCATCTCAATGAGTGTTCTGTTCTTGCGTTCGACGACGCCATTCTGCTGTGGCGTGTACGGAGCTGAGAATTCATGTGTGATGTCCAAAGTATCAAGATATGTATCAAGGCCAGTGTTCTTGAATTCAGTGCCATTATCACTTCTGACGTGCTTTATCTTGGCGCCATAGTTGTTCATTGCTCGATTGGCGAAGCGTCTGAAGACATCCTGCACTTCAGTCTTGTAGAGGATTATGTGCACCCAAGTATATCCAGAGTAATCATCAACAATGACAAAGCCATAGAGACAAGCAGTAGTAGTAAGAGTTGAGTAATGAGTGGGACCAAAAAGATCCATGTGGAGCAGTTCGAAGGGTTGAGTGGTTGTCATGATTGTCTTCGAGGGATGTTTGGCCCTCGTCATCTTTCCTGCTTCACAGGCACCGCATAAGTGATCTTTCTTGAACTTGACGCCCTCGATGCCTATGACATGCTTCTTCTTTGCAAGGGTGTGGAGGTTCCTCATGCCAGCATGCCCTAGCCTCGGATACCAGAGCCAGCATTCTGAAGCTTTTGCTAGAAGACATACGGCAAGCTGTGGTCCTGCTGAGAAATCTACCACGTACAAATCATCTTTCCGATACTCTTCAAACACTAGAGACTTGTCAGATTCCATTAGAACAAGGCAACGATATTTTCCAAACATTACGATCATGTTCAAATCGCAAAGCATTGAGACAGACATTAAGTTGAAGCCAAGGGATTCAACAAGCATGACTTTATCCATGTGTTGATCCTTTGAGATTGCAACTCTACCTAGACCCAGTACCTTACTTTTACCAGTGTCAGCAAATGTGATGTGACTCTTGTCAGATGGACGTAGGGTTAACTCCATAAGAAGGCTTCTTTTGCCAGTCATGTGATTGGTACACCCACTATCAATAATCCATTCTGAAGACGCTGGTGGCGTACCCTACAGTGTAGTTAGGGGGATAGGCTTCACGAAGAGAATTGTGAAGCAAAAACATTTGACGAACCAGTGGGTTATGAAAGCTTAGATCCAGATTAGGACTAATAGGGAGAGTAGCAAGCGATTCAGGAACGAAGTACATAGTAAGACCATTCGGGCATTTGATCTTGCGCCCTACAAGATGTTTAAGGTCCCCAGCAATAGCGTCAGACGATTTTGGTTTTTTGCTGGAGACCTTTCCCTGCAAAAGAGAATTAAGCTTTCTTAGCCACCCACATCTTCAAGGGTGGCTTAGAAGCAATAAGTCCAAGTGCAGCATCTGAGAACTTTGGCTTTGGAGCCCTAGCAAACAGTCTTGCAGGTGGACAATAGTACTCATAGGAATAAGCAGAATAGTTCTTGGTCTTATGAACATGGCGGTTTGATGAACCGCACTCATATTCATAGGCCCGAGTATGGTTTCCCCGCAAAACATTTGTGTTAGTGTGACTCAGGTGAGTCCTCTGTCTGTATGAAGCCTTTGGACCGTATGAAGCCTGTGGTTTGGGGTTTGTCTTCTTCACGTGTGGTGTCATGATGACATTCACAGAAAGATTCTCCAGACACTTTTTCGGAACCCAGATCTTCTTCATAGGCGGTCCATTCCTGCAGTTAGTACTAATGTACCTGGCAAACACTTCACCATTCTGATTCTTAAACAGTTTATAGTTTGCATCAAAGGATTCATCAATCACAATGGGGTTAGCACAAGTGAAGCCAGATAGAGTGGATGGATCTGCTGAAGATTCCTTTGCAGCAACCCATGTGGTTTTGGGGTACTGCTCAGGTTTCCAGTAAGAGCCATCACCATTCATTTCCTTACGAACCCAACACCCTCTTTCCTCAGGTTTCAGTTCAAGATCTTCTTTTTGAGGACATCACATAGTGTCTGATGCCCTTTAAGACTTTTGTACACCCCTGTTTCAAGAAATGTCTTCAACCTAGCATTCTCATCAGCAATAGCAGTGGTATCCTCAGCAGAGGGGTTAGTTTCTACATCAACAGTTGAAGATGTTGCAACATTAGTAGCAGTAGAACATTCAGCAACAAAAGTAGTATTATCACGCTCAATGCATTTAAGACATGGTGGTTCAAATCCTTCCTGAGCGGAACTGATCTGTTTGGTGCGAAGTGACTCATTTTCCTTTTGAAGATCTTCATGAGCCGCTCTCAATTTCTCAAGATCTTGCTTCCTTTGAAGATAATCATAGGAAAGCTTTTCATGAGTTGTTGAGAGCGTTTCATGATGACTTTCAAGTTCCTCATACTTAACGTGAAGATTTTTTATGTCTTCAATTAAGGACTCAGATCGAGTCATTTCAGCGCCTAACAGATCATCGCTTTTGTCTAACAGTTTTTGAATATGTTCCATGGCTTTCTGTTGTTCAGTTGCAATTTTAGCAAGTGTTTTGTAGCTGGGTTTTGAACCACAATCAGAGTCATCGTCACTAGATGTTTGATAGTGAGTAGTGCGTGTGTTTACCTTGGCACCGTGTGCCATGAAGCAGTAGGTAGGAGCGGAGTAGTCCTTGTCATTTGCATCGGTGTCGGTGATGAAGTCATTGTCTTCAGTGTTGAAGATGGACTTGGCAACGTATGCTGTAGCCAGACTTGCGATGCCAGAATCGGACTCCTCCTCAGACTCCACCTCCGCCTCCTCAGAAGCGGACTCCTCCTCTGAATCCATTTCCTTGCCAACAAACGCACGTGCCTTGCCAGATGAGCTCTTCTTGTGTGATGAAGACTTTGAGGAAGACTTGGAAGAAGACTTTGAGTATTTCTTCTTCTTCTTGTCGTCAGAGTCATATTCCTTGCTCTTCTTCTTCTTTTTGTTCTCATTGTCCCACTGCGGACACTCAGAGATGAAGTGGCCAGGTTTCTTGCACTTGTGAGATGTTTTCTTCTTGTAGTCATGAGCAGAAGCTTCATCATTCCTTGAGCTTGATCGGGAAGACTTTCTGAAACCTTTCTTCTTGGTGAATTTTTGGAACTTCTTCACAAACATAGCAAGTTCCCTTCCAATGTCTTCAGGATCATCAGAACTGCTGTCAGATTCTTCTTCAGATGAGGAGACAACTTTTGCCTTCAAGGCACGAGTTCGCCCATAGTTTGGACCGTAGATATCTCTTTTCTCAGAAAGCTGAAACTCATGTGTGTTGAGCCTCTCAAGTATGTCAGACGAATCGAGTGTCTTGAAATCAGGACGTTCTTGAATCATCAGGGCTAGGGTGTCAAACGAACTATCAAGTGATCTCAGTAGTGTCTTGACGACTTCATGCTTGGTGATCTCAGTAGCGCCAAGGGCTTGAAGCTCATTCGTGATGTCAGTGAGTCGATCAAACATGAGCTCGACATTCTCATTATTATTTCTCTTGAAGCGGTTGAAGAAGTTGCGAAGGACACTGATTCTCTGATCTCTATGGGCTGAGACGCCTTCGTTGACCTTGGAGAGCCAGTCCCAGACTAGCTTAGATGTTTCCAAAGCACTCACGCGGCCATACTGTCCTTTGGTCAGATGACCACAAATGATATTCTTGGCAGTAGAGTCCAGTTGAATGAACTTCTTGACGTCAGCAGCAGTGGCACCTTCTCCAACCTTGGGAACACCGTTCTTGACGACATACCATAGGTTGACGTCAATGGCTTCAAGATGCATGCGCATCTTATTCTTCCAGTAGGGATATTCAGTTCCATCAAAGACGGGGCACGCAGCGGAGACTTTGATTATCCCTGCAGTTGACATAGCTAAAACTCCAGGTGGTTAAACCGAATCACACAGAATAAGGGAGTACCTTGCTCTGATACCAATTGAAAGTGCATTATATCGACTAGAGGGGGGGGGGGTGAATAGGCGATTTTTATGAAAGTCTTCAAAACATCGAAGTTTAGAAGACAAACAACAGAAATAAACCCATTACCATGCAGCGGAAGGTAGACTACACTAGGCAAACCATAGTCAAGTATTCAATGAAGTGAAAGCACAGTGACTAATAGCAGCTAGGTAGTAAGGATCAGGTAGGAAGATATTCTGAAGCCAAACAGAACACGCAGTCACTCAGTGAAGACAAAAGATAGTGCAATCATACTATGACTACACAAGGACCAACAGCAAGTAAAGGGAAGGGAAGGATGAAACCAGTGACTCGTTGAAGACAATGATTTGTTGGACCAGTTCCAGTTGCTGTGACAACTGTACGTCTGGTTAGGGCGACTAGGTATTTAAACCTGAGGACACATAGTCTCGGGCACCCAGTCCTGAACACGCAGCTCAGGACACCCAGTCCTCACCGTATTCCCCTTGAGCTAAGGTCACATAGACCTCGCCCAATCACTCAGGTAAGTCTTCAAGGTAGACTCCCAAACCTTCACAGACTTTGTTCACCGGCAATCCACAATTTCTCTTGGATGCTCAGAACGCGATGCCTAACCGGCTGGAGGATTCACAGTCCTCAAGTGTAATAAGTCTTCAGATCACACAGACAAGAAGACTTAAGTGATGCCTAACACTCTTAGGCTCTGGGTGGTTAGGGCTTTATCCTCGCAAGGAATTCTCTCTCAAAGGCTTCGAGGTGGGTTGCTCTCAAACGACAAAAGCCGTACTCTAACTCTGAGCAGCCAATCGTTTATGGTTGTAGGGGGTGGGCTATTTATAGCCACTAGGCAACCCGACCTGATTTGTCCGAAATGACCCTGGGTCACTAAGGAACTGACACGTGTTCCAACGGTCAGATTTCAAACTCACGCGGCAGCTTTACTTGGGCTACAAGCAAAGCTGACTTGTCCGACTCTGGACAAGTTTCGCTCTCATAGTCTTCACTCGAAGACATAGGTTTTGGTTAAGCATCACTTCAGTCATTCTGACTGGTTCACTTGGACCCCACTTAACAGTACGGTGGTTCCTATGACTCAATAAAGAAGAAAAAGAACTACGAAAGATCTAAGTCTTCGAGCTCCATAGGCTTCATGCGATGTCTTCTCTTGTCATAGTCTTCAATGTGAGTATCTTCACATACCACCTTTGACATCAATGTCTTCATACAATTTTAGGGGTCATCTCTGGTAGGAAAACCGAATCAATGAGGGACTTCTACCTGTGTTATCCTGCAATTCTCACAAACACATTAGTCCCTCAACTAGGTTTGTCGTCAATACTCCAAAACCAACTAGGGGTGGCACTAGATGCACTTACAGCTACTGTTTTCTGTATGATCCTACTCTGATGCATAGCCTGTTGTTGTTACCTGCTTTCATACCTTACCTGCTTATCCTAAACTTCTTAGTATAGGATGGTTAGCGATCCATCAGTGACCCCCACCTTGCCCCAGTTGCCTCGCTTTATGTTCGATGACTCGATCAACGTGATCGACGTCCAGGCCCCGACACCGCACATCACCCCCCCTTAGTTATACGACACTACAGAGTTACTATCAAGTGCCGAGGGTGAATCTCATACATCACTCCTGATGAGATCTCCGTAGTGTAGCTTTACGGTCGAGGTCATCGAGGGTGATTTCCTCCTTAACCACTTCCGTTACGGCTTTGTCGTGCAACCCATCAAACGTGAACCTCGAGGGTGGACCCTCTTATGTTCACCTTGATGACAACATCGAGTGGAATTCACCGGGGGTGATTGCCTGGGTTTTCCCCTTGGTGTTAGACACACAGTTACTATGGTTACTATGACTTTGCACTAAACCATGTGACTAAATACGGGTTGACCCTGAGTGGTACCCGCGCGAGCTTAATTGCGAGTGATGTGTAGTCGGGTTGACCTGGATGGTGCCCGCGAGATACTTACGAGGCGTGGCCGGGCATTCTTAGCCCTTGCCGCAAGTACTCGAGACGGGGCAACGGGGTCACATCTTTCGTGAGTCTCTTCTTGTTACCGCACGTTTCTAATCCACTACGATTTGGATATTTGATCCGAGGGGCCTCTGGCCTGATAGCACTAACCATCACGTGAGCATAGTATGGGCGTTCTGCATCGTATACATCGGCCGAAGCTTAATAGACGTCAGTGTCTGAGCGGCGCGCGCCGGGTTGGACTGGTAAGCTCCTGCCTTTTTAGGGAGGCAGCCAGGTCTGCTCACCGGCCGCCCACGCAACGTGCAGGAGTTCCCGGGGAGATGTCCCATGACCCCTGGGGGCATAGGTTTAGTCCGGCGTGCTGGCCTCTCTATTAAGCCTAGGTCGGGTTGCGGCGTATTGTTTGGCCGAGGCCGGGCATGACCCAGGAAAGTGTGTCCGGCCGGAGTTAATCGAGCATGGTGGGTAAGTTGGTGCACCCCTGCAGGGAAGAAAACATCTATCGATAGCCTGTCCTACGGTAACGGACACTTGGAGTTGTATCCCGATCGATACAACTAGAACTGGATACTTGAGGTGAGACATGGTGATGAGAATTGGATTATGATGATAACTGGATAGTATGGCTCTGGGATTGCTTTCTCGCAGGGAGTCGAGAAAGGATCTCCGGCCGAGGTTGATAACATTACTGCTACTTTACTTTATGCTACTCTACTCCCTCCTGTTGCTGCAAGATGGTGGTTTCCAGAAGATGCTAGTCTTCGATAGGCTAGGCTTTCCCCTTCCCTTCTGGTATTCTGCAGTTTAGTCCACAGATACAACCCATTCCTTTGATACAGATGCATACTTAGTTTAGATCTGATGTAAGTCTTGCGAGTACTTTGGATGAGTACTCACGGCTGCTTTGCTACTTCTTTTTCCCCATACTCGATTGTTGCGACCAGATGACGGATCCCAGGAGCCAGACGACACCACTGATGACTACTGCTACCCCGAGGATGCCTACTACTACGTGACGGCCGCTGACGACTTGGAGTAGTTAGGAGGCTCCCAGGCAGGAGGCCTTGCCTTTTGATCTTTGTTGCTTTTGTGCTAGCCTTCTTAAGGCAATCTTGTTTAACTTATGTCTGTACTCAGATATTGTTGCTTCCGCTGACTCTTGTGCTTTCGAGCTTATGTATTCGAGCCCTCGAGGCCCCTGGCTTGTAATATAAAGCTTGTATTATTTTAATTTTTGTCTAGAGTTGTGTTGTGATATCTTCCCGTGAGCCTTGATCGTACACATTTGCATGTATGATTAGTGTATGATTGAATTGAGTGCGTCACATGTGGTGTATCTGTGTCGTGGGAGTGGAGCTCGGCGCGACCCTATGTGCACATAGTTTTACCCTTTTAGTTAAAATATGTTTAAAATGTAAATGTTTCGTCTGGTTTGTATGAAATTCGTCATGTTTATATGAAATCCGACGTGTTTGCATGAATTTCATCCGGTTTACTGAAAAAGTATTTGAAATGTATGCAGCTACGGTTGGATGGCGGACTCCCGCATCCGTGTCCCGGGATGCGGGAGAAAATTTGCAAGTCGTTGTTGGAGATGTCCTTAGAAGGCAGAACCATGACTTGGATTGCTTCGGGGCCTTTGGTTGCCACAAAAGTAGCTGCCATTGATTGTATGAACTTTTCAAGTTGAGTAATGCATTATTTCACATGAAAAAAGACGATGCACACAACTGTTAGTACATACACTCATGTCAGTTAGCGGGACCCATCTATTTTTTTATTTTACGATACCATCTAGAGTAAAAAATCTCTATTGAAATGGCAAGACCTTGGCAAGCCCTTCTCTTTTTTTGTGAGGAAAAGGAAATTCATTCATCAAACGGCAACCAAGTCTGCATTACAAAGGTCAGGTACCTCATCCGGTCCTAAACGAAGCTACACTGCAGTGTCACATCCCTAGCTGCTGGTAGTGCTCTAGGCTAGCCTCATGTGAGCATCATGTTTTATTTCAAATGAAATTTGAATTGAGGAATTTTCAAAGCCTCAGAAACCTTCTAAAAATGATCAACATTAAAATCTCCTCAAAGAAGTCCAAAAAAAAATGTTCCTCTTAGTCTCTGAAAATATTGCAAAGAGGTAAAACTCAAAACAATATTTTTGGTATCTCAGAGTTAATTATTTTGGGCCATTTGAATTAATCCAATAACTATTTGCTTTGGATTTATATTTAATATATATTAAATATGACTCCAATAATTCTGGAAGTTTGTGAGTGGCTTTGTATTTATTTTTGGCAAGCCACATAAAAATCTACAGAATTTATTTAAATGATTTAGTTGCTAAATTAAATCAAAACAAACTACAGAAAATAGAAAACAGTAAATAATAAAAAGAGCAAAGCTTACCTGTGCAGCCCACTAGAGCCGGCCCAGCTCCTGTGCTGGTCCAGCACTGTGCGGCCCAGCCCACCGCAGTCACCATCGTCTTCAACCTCCTGCCAGTAGGCAGGAGGGCGTGTGCCCGACGCGCGCGCGCACGCTCCGGCCACCTCCTGCTTACCTGCTCGCCGCTGGAGGCACCCGAGGGAGCCACGCAGCCCCCGACCCCCTCCCCCTTCTCCCTCTCTCCCGCGTCCTCATTCTCTCCCCAGAACACTCTCCCCCTCCTCTGTTCTCCTCACCGAGCGGAGCCCCTCGCCGCCGCTCGCCATAACCACGGCCACCGGGCCTCCCTCGCTTCCCCGACTAGCCCACAAGCTCCGCCACTCCGTACTCGACCCACCTCACCGATGCCACGCCCTCCAGGAGCCCCCGAAGCGCCGCCCCGACGTTTTCCCCCTCCTCGGACCCGCCGGTCGCCGACGCCCGATTCGCCGGCTCCGGACCGTCCCCGGCCTCGTCCCCGCCTCGAATGGATCCACTGTGAGCCTCCGCTGTTTCTCCTGTGCTCGCCCCCTCCGTTCTCGCCCCCTAGCCCCATCTCCCACCGCGACCGAGAGCTTCTCGCCGCCGTGCCATGTCGTTGCCGTGGCCAGGGCCATCCCAGCGTGCGCCTGAGCGCGTCACCATGTTCGCCGCCCTCCCAGGAGCCCGCAGCGCCCTTCGGTCTCTCTTCTAGTGCTCTATAGCGCCACCCCAGGATTGCCCGAGCTGCTGCCGCCGCCAAACCTCGTCGCCGACCACTTTTCCGGTCACCCCAGCACCTGTCACCGCCACCACTAGATGCGCGCCACTGCGCGCGTTCGAATGCAACAAACCACGGCCGAAACGATGCCATGTGGCTCGTTTCCGAGCCCTCCGCCGCGTCTGGACTCGCCGGCGGCTAAACGCCGGCGACCGCTGACCCGATGACCGGCGTGGGTTGACCCCACTGCCCGGTTTGACCCCCCTCTCTCTCACTGACCTGCGGGCCCGCCCGGCTAATTAGGCTAGGATTAGTGTTAACTAAATATTAGTTAGTTTAATAGACACTGACAATGGGCCCCAGGCCACTAACTAAATTAGATTAGTTAGGTTAGTCACTGACGGATGGGACCCACTGGTCAGGTTTGACCTGGTCGACGCCTTTGACCTGCTGACGTCACTAATACATCATGCTGACGCAGTGTTTGTTTCTGGAATTAAAATAAATTAGGAAATGATTTAATAATTCCAGAATATATTCTAAACTTCAATAAATCATAGAAAATTAACCGTAACTCCAAATTAAATAATTTATATATGAAAAATTATCAGAAAAATTCAAGGAATCCATCTGTACCATTTTCATGCATGTTAGAACAACTTATAGCTGCTGTTTAGCACAAATCATATAAATGGCATTTGAATAATCACATATGGAGTTTGAATTTGAATCTTGTATTCAAACCAACTTCATTTAATCTGTTGCTAGTTGCATTAGCCCAAAACACATTCATATTGCCATGTCATAGCATGCATCATATTGTGCATTGCATTGATTGTGTTTCTTCTGTGTTTGCCGGTGTTGTTCCCCCTCGGTAGACGTTGTATCGACGATGTGATCGTTGACACTGATGAAGACTCAATGCTATCTTCAGAAGTGCCAGGCAAGCAAAACCCCCTTGTTCATTCCGATACAACCCTACTCTCTCGCTCCTGCTCTCTTTTTAATGCATTAGGACAACACCGATTCAACTGTTACATGCTGCGGTAGTTGAACCCCTTTATCCTCTGCATGACCTGTCATTGCCACAGTAAATAGATGAAACCCACTAGCATGAGTAGGAGTTGTTTGAGCCCTGTTGTGCCTACTCATTCATGTTTGTTTGTCATGCCTGCTACTGCTTAGAGTTGAGTCAGGACTGATTCATCGGGGATGAATCAGAGGCGGGTGAACATGTCCTACTATGTGTGAGCTAAGTGTGTGAACACGATTTGGTAAAGGTAGCGGTGAGAGGCCATGTAGGAGTACATGGTGGGTTGTCTCATTGCAGCCGTCCTCAGGAACTGAGTTCTGTGTTTGTGATCCATGATTCAGCTACTACCACGCATTGGGCCCGAAACCAATGGACCCTCTCGGCTTCTTGATCACCCTTGTCCTCTGTCCAGGAGTTGCAAGTAGTTTCTGGTGTTTGTAGTATGCTGGAGGCCGTGCGCAGCGCTGACCGTAGGGGTGGGCTGTGATGCGGTAGGCACGTGGCACGGTGTACCGGGCGCCCGTTTGGTGTCTCGGGAACCCTGTTCACATCGTTTGGGGCTGTGAGCGAAACTCCGGCCGGATCTCCTCATGGATGGAACCCGAATAGGCGATAAACCTGGACTAGAGACTCGAGTGTTTAGATAGGCCGTGGCCGACACCCACGTTGGGCTTCCGCTTTAAGGTTGCCGAGTACATGTCGTGTAAACGGCGGTAAGTGGTGAGAGCGTGTGTGAAGAAGTACACCCCTGCAGGGTTAACATCATCTATTCGAATAGCCGTGTCCGCGGAAAAGGACTTCTGGGTTGCTTATATCAGTTCATAGACAAGTGAAAGTGGATACTCTAAAATACGCAAGATAAGCGTGAGTGCTATGGATGGCGTTCTCGTAGGGAGACGGGAGCGGATCCATAGTGGTGTATTGATATGGTGAATATGTGGACTCGTGTGCGCCACCTCAAAAGAGTCGCTTGCAGTCGTAGTTAGGATAGCCACCGAGTCAAAGCTGGCTTGCTGCAGTTAAACCCCACCACCCCTTTGTTGATAATGATGCATATGTAGTTAGTTCTGATGTAAGTCTTGCTGGGTACATTTGTACTCACGTTTGCCTATTTTATGTTTTTGCAGAGAGACTTCAGTCTCACTAGTAGTTCCGCTTGGACTTCGACGTTTAGCTTGTTACCTCAGCTACGATCTTGTGCCCTCGGCAGGATCTGATAGATAGTCAGGCTTTTCAGCCTTTTTCATTTATAGATGTCTGTACTCAGACATGATAGCTTCTGCTTGTGCTTGATTTGTATGCTCTGAATGTTGGGTCATGAGACCCATGTTTGTAATGTCTCGCTCCTCGGAGCCTATTGAATAAACTACTTGAGTCGTAGAGTCATGTTGTGATGCCATGTTGTATTTGCACATATCGAGCATATTGTGTGTATGTTATTGAAATGCTTGGTATGTGTGGGATCTGACCATCTAGTTGTTTATCTTTAGTAGCCTCTCTTACGGGGAAATGTCTCCTAGTGTTTTCCACCGAGCCATGGTAGCTTGCTACTGCTCTGGAACACTTAGGCTAGCCGGCATGTGTCCTTCTTCGTTCCTGTGTCTGTCCCTTCGGGGAAATGTCACGCGATGAATACCGGAGTCCTGTTAGCCCGCTACAGCCCGGTTCACCGGAGTCCTGCTAGCCCAGTGCTACAGCCTGGATTCACTCGCTGATGACCGACACGTTCGATGCTGGGTCATGGATGCCTGTCCCTGTAAGTCTGTGCCGCTTGGGTTTACGACTAGCCATGTCAGCCCGGGCTCCTTATCATATGGATGCTAGCGACACTGTCATATACGTGTGCTAAAAGGCGCAAACGGTCCCGGGCAAAGGTAAGGCGACACCCGTGGGAATACCGTGCGTGAGGCCGCAAAGTGATATGAGGTGTTACATGCTAGATCGATGTGGCATTGAGTCGGGGTCCTGACAGCGTTGGTATCAGAGCTTGACTGCCTGTAGGATTACCAAGCCAAACTGGTCGAAGTTGAGTCTAGAAATTCTTTAGTTATATAAGGGAATTGATTGTGGGATGGAACGTAAGGCTCTTTTACTCCTTATACCTCATGGCCTTCTGATCTGAGTCATCTTATCTTTCCTACGGGGTTAAGAAACTAGGCTATCTCTTCTTTCTATCAGGATCACGTGTTACTAATCAGTGGACTTATAAGATTGTTGGATTTAAGTCTCAGTTCAGTTCCTACTACTTCCGTATGATAATTGTTGATCTCGGAACCTTGATATTGTGCTTCTAAGTGGTTATGCCACCATTTTTGTGAATGTCTCAAATCTTTTCCGAGCATTTACAGCCGTTATGCTGTCCGAGTCATCCCAGGTTTCTAAAGAGTCTGATGCATTTGCAAATCCTTTTGCTCCGGTTTCAATGTCTGTTAGGCCAGGTTAATCACACAAATTGTTGAGCTGAGGTATTCTACTGCCTCAACCTTATGTTGGAGTTATTATTATGACCCTAGGTGTCTCAGGGGATCATCTAGTAGTCTAGCCATGATTTATGTTCCAGTGTGATGACTCTGGCCGTCATTATCGAAAGCATCCCGTGATGCCATTTAGTAGTAGGTATTCTATCCCTGGGTTTTGAACCCGAGATTCTCCCTACTTGCTTCATGTTGATAGTTTTGCTCGTTCCTTAAGGTTATTAGCAACCTTTGCATTAGTCCTCGATGTTCGTGGTATTCCTTTCTTCCAAATACTATGAACCGCTTATGGCAGATGTTCCTCGCTGATCGAAAGATCACAATCAGAGTGCTCTCGATGGGTTCTCGATTCTATATTGTGACTCTGCCAGTTCTACCTTTCTGTATGGGTTATCCGGAAGAAATATGTAGAATTCGTTCGACATGCTAAACCATGCACCCACAACTCAGAAAATCGTGTGTTCCTTGAGTTGTCCCTCTTTAGTTGTCTTCTGACCCTCGTCTATCAATTGATAGTCAAGATTATGTGTGCATTCGTTCATCGATGCCTATTACTCTTGTGGTCCGTCAAGCCATTCTGTCCTGAATGACTTGGAGAAACAAACTCCAGTACCTCTTCCATATCTAGGATTGGGTCAAAGTAGTTGTATTCCGCAGATCAAATGCCAATCCAGCTTTTGGTTCTGCTCTACCTTGGAGTATTACATATTTTATATCGAGATTGTTATAGGAATTGCACACCATCCCATGAACTCTTGGTACAGTGACACTTCTTGCCATCACTGTTCATTCCTCGGCCCTCGTGTTGAGGCAACCGGAATACCGACAAATGAATTGTGATGTGTGAAATCAATACTCCCAGCAACCTCGTTGCTTGGTAGTTAAAGGACAATAATTTCATTCTTAGCGTGTTGGTTTCTGAATCATCCTCTAAGACTGATCGTGCTACCTAGTCCTTATTTCGGTGCACCCTTCGATTGATGAGTTAGGATCTTGTCAAGTCCTCACTCATTTGATCATATCGTCTTTCCCTCAAAAGCGAGATTGTTCTCGAGCTTAGTAACATATCGGTGGTTCGTGATTTTTCGAATATCTTCTCGAAAGTATCACCAGGCTGTCACCTGACTGTTATGTTGAGCTCGTGATCAAGTTGGTTTCTTGTGAACCACCTTCTCTCCAAGAATCGGTGTTAGATATCCCTGAGCTAGTTGGTTAAGCTAGACAACAACTTGGAGAGTTGGAAGATAAAAGCTTGTCTGACTTAGTTCGTTCCAAAGGGATATTCTTGTGTAGTGTGTGTTGAAGAAAGATGATATCTTCATCGATTGGTCCTTGTGATCAGTTGCTGGACCTATTGTCTTATCAATCCTTTGATTTGAGTGTGGGCTATCGTCAAATCAAATCAGTACCAACGATGCTCGTAATGTTGTCTTATTCGTGGTTGATCCCTCGAGCATACACCATTATATCTTTTGGGTCTGACCAATGCTATCACTTGTTCACTTAACTATGGAATTCCTTTTAAAAGGAAACCCGGATGAATTGTTGTTGAGCCCATTGACAACATCCTTATTCCCTCCATGATTTGTTGAACATTAAGCTAGTGTTGGAAACTTTTGAAAGCATTTCTTCATGCTAGTTCATGAAGCATATGTTCGGATGTAAGAAGTGACTTCCTCCAGTCCATGTGCATTTGATGCAAGTTGCCGCCGTGGATTCGAGAAAGTCAATGTTGTTTCCTTTGGAATCATCCCAAATCAGTCATGCATACGTGCGAAGTATTCTGTGGTTCGGAGACTTGCAACCTCCATTCTATATGGGTCCCTAGCACACCAAGCCACTGATTGATTTGTTCAAGGTTAATAGGTTCTAAGTGCTAGTCCCGAAGGTACCAGACGAATTTGTACAAGACTTCGATATCCTCGATGATGGTTCCCCTCCTGAACTCGGTAGTGTTTTATTATAAGACTACTTTGTGGTCATGCTTGTCTTGGACATCGTGTTCACATGTTGTAGCAGAACCAGCTCATGTTTTGGAGCTTACTATCGTAGTTCATTTCCCGAGAATCTCGCAACGTCATCTCGTCGATTTGTGTTGCAAACTTTCGTTTTCCTTCCTAGACTCGATGAGTCTGGAATATCCTGACACCAACCAGATCTGAATCTCAGGCAGTTATGATGGTTGGAACATTTCCCAAGAACTATAATATTGGTCCCTCGATAACCGGTAAAGTGGATGTCGTGGCCAACACACCCAGCCGGAAGACCTATCATTGTAGTATCTTGTTTGAGGAAGTTGGCCACCTCCCCATAAGGATTTCGTAGGATTTACCTCCGAAACTGTTCCTTATGGATTCTATTGCTCCCGAAGTCCGACCTTTTACTTGATGTTCTAGATATCAACCCATATCTATGGGTGGATTACGCTAGCACATCAAGGAGAACATTAGAAGCGGAGTGCTAAATGTCTCTCGGTCGATCATCCAGATTTTATTTCCTTGGCCCCGCCAAGGGTGAAATTTGAGAAGGTGTTATCTTCCTTTGCATCTGCATCCTCCATCACCATTCATCATGGTAGTAAGTTGTGTTACCGGACCCTTGACACGGATGTTGGTAAAACCTTGATGAATATGGAAATGCTCAAGTTCTTGAGAGCACGCACAAGCGCTACGTGTTATCATCGGCACTAGCTGGGTTTGCTCTCAGTTTCCTCGGCAATGCTATGATCTTTTCAAACAGTGAATTCACTCTCTATTGTTGGGTTCTTCCCCAGTTACCAGATTCATTCCCAGCATTTGCATTTTGTTCCTAGCTTGCACCGCCAATGTGCCATTCTACCATGGGTCTCTTCCATTTCCGGTGATAAGCAAATTCATCCATTACGTTGTCTTCAACAAGGTAATCCACATCATCCAAGTCCGAGTATGCCATTCTACCGACCCCCGCCAATCGATTGCTGTGATTTGCCTTAGGCTGATATAGAGAGTCTCAATGATCTCCATATCAAAGGTAATTCTTTTTGCCACTTAAGGGGATATATCTTCGAGTCACCTTCCCTAAGGTGCATCATTTTGGTGTCATGTCAACTCAACTCCTCGCTACGTTGACAACCGATTACCACCTTCTTAAGTGTGGAATTGTTGTCCACCTAGTGAACCTTCGTCATCCGTTTCTTTCCACCCCTCTTGATGTGTATCTCGTGTCTCAACCCGAGAGATGGTCCTATGTCTCATTCCGTAAGTTAATCTTGAGTTGTTCGATCTCCGAGGAGATCGACCCTTCTAGAGTCTCCTTCTTCCCCCCCCCCCCTGTCATGTTGACAGGATTTCTCAGAACAAGACATCAAGACAATGATGGTGAATGAATCAACGTTCAACTGAAGTGCACCCTGGATCGTGAAGATTATACTAGTTTGCGTTACCCCTTCATCTTACCCTACGCCTGAATCTCGAGACGAGATTCTTGTTTAGTGGGGGTGAGTTGTCACATCCCTAGCTGCTGGTAGTGCTCTAGGCTAGCCTCATGTGAGCATCATGTTTTATTTCAAATGAAATTTGAATTGAGGAATTTTCAAAGCCTCAGAAACCTTCTAAAAATGATCAACATTAAAATCTCCTCAAAGAAGTCCAAAAAAAAATGTTCCTCTTAGTCTCTGAAAATATTGCAAAGAGGTAAAACTCAAAACAATATTTTTGGTATCTCAGAGTTAATTATTTTGGGCCATTTGAATTAATCCAATAACTATTTGCTTTGGATTTATATTTAATATATATTAAATATGACTCCAATAATTCTGGAAGTTTGTGAGTGGCTTTGTATTTATTTTTGGCAAGCCACATAAAAATCTACAGAATTTATTTAAATGATTTAGTTGCTAAATTAAATCAAAACAAACTACAGAAAATAGAAAACAGTAAATAATAAAAAGAGCAAAGCTTACCTGTGCAGCCCACTAGAGCCGGCCCAGCTCCTGTGCTGGTCCAGCACTGTGCGGCCCAGCCCACCGCAGTCGCCACCGTCTTCAACCTCCTGCCAGTAGGCAGGAGGGCGTGTGCCCGACGCGCGCGCGCATGCTCCGGCCACCTCCTGCTTACCTGCTCGCCGCTGGAGGCACCCGAGGGAGCCACGCAGCCCCCGACCCCCTCCCCCTTCTCCCTCTCTCCCGCGTCCTCATTCTCTCCCCAGAACACTCTCCCCCTCCTCTGTTCTCCTCACCGAGCGGAGCCCCTCGCCGCCGCTCGCCATAACCACGGCCACCGGGCCTCCCTCGCTTCCCCGACTAGCCCACAAGCTCCGCCACTCCGTACTCGACCCACCTCACCGATGCCACGCCCTTTAGGAGCCCCCGAAGCGCCGCCCCGACGTTTTCCCCCTCCTCAGACCCGCCGGTCGCCGACGCCCGATTCGCCGGCTCCGGACCGTCCCCGGCCTCGTCCCCGCCTCGAATGGATCCACTGTGAGCCTCCGCTGTTTCTCCTGTGCTCGCCCCCTCCGTTCTCGCCCCCTAGCCCCATCTCCCACCGCGACCGAGAGCTTCTCGCCGCCGTGCCATGTCGTTGCCGTGGCCAGGGCCATCCCAGCGTGCGCCTGAGCGCGTCACCATGTTCGCCGCCCTCCCAGGAGCCCGCAGCGCCCTTCGGTCTCTCTTCTAGTGCTCTATAGCGCCACCCCAGGATTGCCCGAGCTGCTGCCGCCGCCAAACCTCGTCGCCGACCACTTTTCCGGTCACCCCAGCACCTGTCACCGCCACCACTAGATGTGCGCCACTGCGCGCGTTCGAATGCAACAAACCACGGCCGAAACGATGCCATGTGGCTCGTTTCCGAGCCCTCCGCCGCATCTGGACTCGCCGGCGGCTAAACGCCGGCGACCGCTGACCCGATGACCGGCGTGGGTTGACCCCACTGCCCGGTTTGACCCCCCTCTCTCTCACTGACCTGCGGGCCCGCCCGGCTAATTAGGCTAGGATTAGTGTTAACTAAATATTAGTTAGTTTAATAGACACTGACAATGGGCCCCAGGCCACTAACTAAATTAGATTAGTTAGGTTAGTCACTGACGGATGGGACCCACTGGTCAGGTTTGACCTGGTCGACGCCTTTGACCTGCTGACGTCACTAATACATCATGCTGACGCAGTGTTTGTTTCTGGAGTTAAAATAAATTAGGAAATGATTTAATAATTCCAGAATATATTCTAAACTTCAATAAATCATAGAAAATTAACCGTAACTCCAAATTAAATAATTTATATATGAAAAATTATCAGAAAAATTCAAGGAATCCATCTTTACCATTTTCATGCATGTTAGAACAACTTATAGCTGCTGTTTAGCACAAATCATATAAATGGCATTTGAATAATCACATATGGAGTTTGAATTTGAATCTTGTATTCAAACCAACTTCATTTAATCTGTTGCTAGTTGCATTAGCCCAAAACACATTCATATTGCCATGTCATAGCATGCATCATATTGTGCATTGCATTGATTGTGTTTCTTCTGTGTTTGCCGGTGTTGTTCCCCCTCGGTAGACGTTGTATCGACGATGTGATCGTTGACACTGATGAAGACTCAATGCTATCTTCAGAAGTGCCAGGCAAGCAAAACCCCCTTGTTCATTCCGATACAACCCTACTCTCTCGCTCCTGCTCTCTTTTTAATGCATTAGGACAACACCGATTCAACTGTTACATGCTGCGGTAGTTGAACCCCTTTATCCTCTGCATGACCTGTCATTGCCACAGTAAATAGATGAAACCCACTAGCATGAGTAGGAGTTGTTTGAGCCCTGTTGTGCCTACTCATTCATGTTTGTTTGTCATGCCTGCTACTGCTTAGAGTTGAGTCAGGACTGATTCATCGGGGATGAATCAGAGGCGGGTGAACATGTCCTACTATGTGTGAGCTAAGTGTGTGAACACGATTTGGTAAAGGTAGCGGTGAGAGGCCATGTAGGAGTACATGGTGGGTTGTCTCATTGCAGCCGTCCTCAGGAACTGAGTTCTGTGTTTGTGATCCATGATTCAGCTACTACCACGCATTGGGCCCGAAACCAATGGACCCTCTCGGCTTCTTGATCACCCTTGTCCTCTGTCCAGGAGTTGCAAGTAGTTTCTGGTGTTTGTAGTATGCTGGAGGCCGTGCGCAGCGCTGACCGTAGGGGTGGGCTGTGATGCGGTAGGCACGTGGCACGGTGTACCGGGCGCCCGTTTGGTGTCTCGGGAACCCTGTTCACATCGTTTGGGGCTGTGAGCGAAACTCCGGCCGGATCTCCTCATGGATGGAACCCGAATAGGCGATAAACCTGGACTAGAGACTCGAGTGTTTAGATAGGCCGTGGCCGACACCCACGTTGGGCTTCCGCTTGAAGGTTGCCGAGTACATGTCGTGTAAACGGCGGTAAGTGGTGAGAGCGTGTGTGAAGAAGTACACCCCTGCAGGGTTAACATCATCTATTCGAATAGCCGTGTCCGCGGAAAAGGACTTCTGGGTTGCTTATATCAGTTCATAGACAAGTGAAAGTGGATACTCTAAAATACGCAAGATAAGCGTGAGTGCTATGGATGGCGTTCTCGTAGGGAGACGGGAGCGGATCCATAGTGGTGTATTGATATGGTGAATATGTGGACTCGTGTGCGCCACCTCAAAAGAGTCGCTTGCAGTCGTAGTTAGGATAGCCACCGAGTCAAAGCTGGCTTGCTGCAGTTAAACCCCACCACCCCTTTGTTGATAATGATGCATATGTAGTTAGTTCTGATGTAAGTCTTGCTGGGTACATTTGTACTCACGTTTGCCTATTTTATGTTTTTGCAGAGAGACTTCAGTCTCACTAGTAGTTCCGCTTGGACTTCGACGTTTAGCTTGTTACCTCAGCTACGATCTTGTGCCCTCGGCAGGATCTGATAGATAGTCAGGCTTTTCAGCCTTTTTCATTTATAGATGTCTGTACTCAGACATGATAGCTTCTGCTTGTGCTTGATTTGTATGCTCTGAATGTTGGGTCATGAGACCCATGTTTGTAATGTCTCGCTCCTCGGAGCCTATTGAATAAACTACTTGAGTCGTAGAGTCATGTTGTGATGCCATGTTGTATTTGCACATATCGAGCATATTGTGTGTATGTTATTGAAATGCTTGGTATGTGTGGGATCTGACCATCTAGTTGTTTATCTTTAGTAGCCTCTCTTACGGGGAAATGTCTCCTAGTGTTTCCACCGAGCCATGGTAGCTTGCTACTGCTCCGGAACACTTAGGCTGGCCGGCATGTGTCCTTCTTCGTTCCTGTGTCTGTCCCTTCGGGGAAATGTCACGCGATGAATACCGGAGTCCTGTTAGCCCGCTACAGCCCGGTTCACCGGAGTCCTGCTAGCCCAGTGCTACAGCCTGGATTCACTCGCTGATGACCGACACGTTCGAGCTGGGTCATGGATGCCTGTCCCTGTAAGTCTGTGCCGCTTGGGTTTACGACTAGCCATGTCAGCCCGGGCTCCTTATCATATGGATGCTAGCGACACTGTCATATACGTGTGCTAAAAGGCGCAAACGGTCCCGGGCAAAGGTAAGGCGACACCCGTGGGAATACCATGCGTGAGGCCGCAAAGTGATATGAGGTGTTACATGCTAGATCGATGTGGCATTGAGTCGGGGTCCTGACAGCAGTGCGCTTCTTTATTCTACCATAGTTTGCTAAAAAGTGACTGACAATGTTTTGTTCTCTCCTAATTTGCTTGACTATGAATTCCCTCTTATCCTGAAGAAACCCTTCTTGACGATGCTTGATGCTTTGTAAACATGCTCAGTTACACGTTCTTCTTCTTCTTCTTCTTCTTCTTCTTTTTCTTCTTCTTGTTGCGGGTAAATTATACGTTTTTCTTCACCCCCCGCGCGCGTTGCACGGAGGGTAACAAAATTCATGTGAAGATAGAGTACCACCCATCCGAGCCATCAGGTGACACAATCTTTTTCTTCTTCCTTTCTGCGGGATCATCAGGCGATACAATCAGCTGCTGAGACGGCCGTACGGCGGACGGAACCAGGAAAAATAATCAATGGGGTCAGCACATGTTACAGTGTACTACCCCAATACGCCAGTTAATTAATGGCGTCAAAATATAATACGCACGTGGAGATTTGTAAGAGCACCTGAAGAAAGAACCATCGGTGTCTGCTCGCTCAATCACTGTGCAGCGGCCAGGCGTACGTGTTCAGTTTCCGAGGGAGGTGTATCCGTTCATTCATGTGATGAATGAATCTCACGTTCCGAGTGTCTAAATCCGTACCAACATTTGTTTCGGAGGTGTGTCCTTTGCCTAATTTCGTAAGTACTACTCCCTTTGTTTCTAAATATTTCAAAACTATAATATACGAATGTATGTAAACATATTTTAAAGTAAAGAAAATAGAGAGTCACTCATTTTGCTCCGTATGTAGGAATCTATAGAAAAATCTATATTTGGAAACAGAGGGAGTAGTATGTACTACTCATTTCAACGACGGTTAACTTCGAATAGAGGCAAAATATTTGTTTGGATCTCACGTCGACACAGAATCCGTAACAATTTTCTTGGCAGTTCGGTTCCTGTGCGACAGTCATCGGTGCTAGTAGAGCAAATGCGCGCAGCTACCCTACCATCTACAAAAGGCCGGCCCACCATGTCAGCCACGGAACGCACAAATATCTACGGCGAGGGGGCCCCGGATCGCCAACAAAGCCTGCACGCCCCATGCACCGCCCCTGCCGTAGGCAGCAGTTCCCGGCTTGGCACCATGCGCGTAAATCAAATCCATCTCTGAATAGCAGCATCTGATCTCCTCTTAACTTGGTAGACCCAGAGAGAGAGAAAGAGAAAGAGAGAGAGAAGCGCCCGAAAAAGCATTGCAGAGACCGAGCTTCACATAGCTTTTTATTTTTTTCAGCGAAAATACTATTTTCACACATTGAAAAAATCTGAAAAAAGTCTATACATACATGTGTATTTGTATTATACACGTATGAAATTTCATGAACATATATGTTTTCATATAGTGTATATGAAAAAGATAAATACACAGATTAATATAGGCTATATCTTTGTTGTTTTTATGTCAGATATTTATCTTTTTTGTGTAGCACGCAAATAACTGAATTACATGATGAAACTTTATACCTACTTGACAAACATGCATATGTATTTGTATAAAAAAATTGATATTTTTTGAAACTTTTAAGTATATTTTGAATATTTTTTGGCAAAACGGGTTCAATGGAGCCCGGCCTCTGCAACACCGCACTCAGAAGCGCCGGGCTTGAATGCTCTAAGCAGTGAAACTATTACAACGATTTGCTGCCCATCTTCTCTGCATGCATCTGAGGGAAACAGGGTCGCAGACGTTGCGGGGCGTGCATGCGCCAAACATGGCAACATGCACGTTGGTTGATCGACCCTGGCAAGGCCGAGAGGTGCATTTGTGCTTGTGAAGTGGTCGGCACGAGTACATCTCCACCATGGCGATCACTGCATGCCCCTCCGACGAAACTATTGCTATTACTCTGATGAAAACCTTCGATTTTCCTCCGTTGCTCACCAGTGGGTCGGCTCGCGAGAGTGCAGGATGCATGATAACATGCTGATTCGAGAGCCAACACGTGGTTTTGGATGGTAACGTGGCTGTAATATTTTCCTCTCACTTTCCCTTTATTTATCTGTGCTCTTGCCTCCCGCGCGCCACCTCACCCATGACGGCCGTTAATCCTCACCAACCACATGCACGCGTGCCGCCGACCGCTTCTTCCTCCTCCTCTTCCGTCGATCGGCAACATGCATGTGAAAACCTTTCCACCGCTAATGCATATAACTCGATGATGAACTTGCTAACTTTGGATTCACAAAAAAAAAACTCGATGAAGTAACTGTTAGGTTGATCTCTCTCCCATTCGAACCCAATAGGTCGAACGGCCTCTGACTCGTGCCCTGATCGGGGGCGCCCAACCATGACTGGCGTTGGATCGAGCTCATCTGGACAAGCAGAAGTTAGATTCACCGGAATGATCTAACCATCCCGATACAAAGCAATCTACCAGTAACTACTCATTAAGCAACCCCATGGTGTTTGGAATGGTGAAATTGAGTTTTGATGCTTTAGGTGATTAGATAATAGATGGTAGTAGTAATAGATAAAAAACAAAATCTAAAAAAAACTATTTTCTCCGTAAAAAAATATAAGAGCGTTTAGAAGTACTGGCTAAGCAATAGAGTTCAAACGACAGCCCGTTGTCGGCACACATGCAAGAAGATAGGCATGCGTTAACAATAGCCACAGCCGCCAACTTTGCGTAGCATAGATGATAGATCAGGTGGCCGGTTCTTGGCTGCTTGTGATGTGCTCTCCCCCGTCAACTTTGCATCTTGCAACCCGTGTGCGTAGTTGGTAGGCGCTTGGCTTTATCTTCTCCGGGTTATTAGCAGGAACCTGGCCTGGTTCATGAATCTGCCACCTTGCAAATGGCCTAGATGATGCGGAGCATCCTATGGATGTCACCACGTCAAGAGTCCGTTTGGCAAGTGACACGTGCGACGTGCAACATCTACTTCACATACATAAAGATGAATCATCTTCTTTACACGTGCTCACTTGACCCCTTTGAGGATGGTATACTACTTGACACTTCTCCTGTGTGCATGCATATGTATTGTCGGAGCTTTACGAATGTTGAGGAGGAGTGCAAGCGCCAAGGAACAACTACACCATCCGCGAGGGAAGCATGGAAGCGACGACGGAAGAAGACGGAGACAGCTTCCAGGACCCGGACATCCGGCCCCTGGACGTGTCACCATCAGCAAGGAGCCAGCGGCCAAGTCTACAGGGCCCGGACATCCGGTGACCAGCCCGGACATCCGGCGTGTCCCGAGCCCCTGGACATCTGGCCTTCGGCCCGGAAATCCGGACCCCGCCATTCCAAAGAGCAACTAAGGTTGGACCCTGCCAGCCCGGACATCCGGCCCCAGCGCCCGGACATCCGGTGTCTCGGGAAGGCCCGGACATCCGGCCCGACGCCCGGACATCCGGCCTCCCTGCCTGCGTGTAGCGCATCTGGCCGTGGCCCATGTACCCCTTCGCCCCTTAGACTATATATATACTCCCTCTCCACCTACGTTTTAGGGTTAGCATTGGTTTAGCTCATATTCAGAGATAGAGCATTGCTCATCCACATCGGATCTACTCCACGAGAGAGACCGCGGCCTCTACGGAGAAGATCTCTTTGGATTCAAGACCTCCTTGCGGAGAAGATCATCAAGACCCCCTCTTGGGCGGCCCCCTCAAGACCTCCTCACGGAGAAGACCGTTACCTCTTGTATCATCCGTTGTTGACTTTGGATCTTGTATCTTCCTTTGTGTTCATGGATCTAGCGCATGTGTGATCATTCTTGTTGGTTTGAATGTTCTCTTGTGTTCCCTTCGTGATTTTCCCTTCGTTTCCCTCCTTGTGTTCTTCGTGTTCATCGCGGGATCCGCTCCTTTCGTGAAAGATCGGGCCACTAGGGTTCTATCCTACATCATCTTGGTATGATGAGCCTCGTTGATAACGATTTCAGAGCCTCCCCGTTGTGTTGCTAGCCTAATTTTGTTGGTTTCGTCCTAAATTCGAAAATTCCCCTAAAAATAGCCCCAATTTTTTTTGTGATTTGTTGGTTTGACGAAGTTTTGTTGGATTTGATCCATGGATTTGCTTGGTTTCAAGTGGATCTAGCATATCCCCACTTTTCCCCACTTTCCATCCACGAAAACTCTCCAATTTTGCCCCCAAAATCATCTATTTCCGCCCTAAATCGAGTTTCAAAGTCCAAATCCCGATCTGGAATCTTCGGGCCGGACATCCGGGCCTCAGGCCAGACATCCGGGCCCCAAGCCGGACATCCGGCTCCTGGAGCACAAATTCCGCACGGTTTTGGACATCAAACCCCGGATATCCAGCCCCCACCCCCGGATGTCCGGCCCCTGGGATTTCAGATTCCCCCGTTTCACCGTTTTGTTCATAACTAATTCATTCGGAGTCCGTTTTTGACGTTCTTTAGCTCGTTGAAAAGCTCTTGACATCCCCCTTCCCACAAAAATACCACCATCACCATTTGACTCCATCAAATTTTTGGAACTTTGGCATCTTTGCCTAGGGCTTCCACCACAACCTCCGCATAAACACTACCGACTTCCGCAACCTAACCAATTTTGTTCCCCATCGCATTAGTGGTTGCTTGAGGAGTGATTTGAATCTCCTAAGGTGTCTAGGCTACTTAGGGACGGTTGCTTCTTCATCAACCACCACCACCACTACCGCATAGGCTTGACCACCATACATTTCCACCACCCCAACTTAACCCAATTTTGTTAGTGTTGTGAGTTGTGTCTCCTAAGGTGTTTCGGCTACTTAGGGACCGTGCTTCCAACTTCGACACCGTGTATCGTACACCACCTTACCCTCCACTTCCGCATTTCCTACTCGTATAACCCATCATTGCACTTCCACAAAACCACCACCGCATTCCCGCTACCACCATTTGACATTTGACATTTGAGATTTTGAGTTCATGGTTTTTCCGTTTCCTAAGGTGTTTCGGCTACTTAGGGATGAGTCTCCATCATCTTGATATCTCCATCAAGATCACCGCCACTCATCATCGCCAAGGACAGTAACCTCCATATCATCTCGGTATCGTGGTATCCCTCCATTGTATATTCCCTTGCCATTGCATTGATAACACCTAGCCCATTTTGCGTCACTTGCCTATCGAGACTAGCCATTTGAGTATTGCCGGCAACGTTACTTGTGCACATTAGTGATCTACACCGTACATTGCGTACCATACCATATCATATTGGTATCATAGCATCTCGTGTGCCTCAAGTTTGTTCCCGCATATACACAATAGCTATCTTGGTTTGTGCATTGTGCAAAAGTGGCCATATACAAAAAAGAATAAGCTTTTAAGCAAAAGAAAAAGAGAGCAAAGAGCTTGTAAGCAATAGCCATAGCATCATACCACATTGTCATATCCGATCATCTTGGATCATACCATCGAAACATCATACACATAGCATACTTGGGATAGAAAGTTTATCTATTTTGCATCTCTAGGTTGTGCACAAGTGTCATATCCGCCTATAGAGCAATCGTGCCAGCGTCTCTCTTGAGTTGTGCAACACGAGTGTTTTCCGTGGATTCCACATTTTGTGCTCACTCCTTGGTTGCATGACCCCATTTATCTATCCGTGTGTGTGTTTTCGTGTGCCATGTATTGCTATTGGTCTACTTGTTTCACTTGCGAATTTGTGAATCTCTTTCAACATTATTGACTCTTGCTAACATTTTACATCAAATTTTTGTGCCACTATCCTCACCGAGCTCCACCATAAGCCTTATTTGTGTAGGTGTGAGAAACCGACAAGAATTGGTACCAATTGTGCTATTTCCTTGTCCACATTGGAGTGATCATTGATCCACTTTCAACTTCGGTCAAGGTACATTTGGTATTCGTTCTTCTCTTTGTACCACTCACATTTTTCTCTTGGAGTGATGGATAGGCAAGGCATTTCATCTTCGGTCTACAACAACAACGATGAGTTCGATGCCGGGAACAACTCCACCGACGCCAAGATGCAAGCTCAAATGGAGGAGATCAAAGCCCTCATCAAGTCCTACAAGCGGCCTTCCTCATCTTCGAGAAGACGCTCAAGAGCACATGCCTCCGAGTTACCATCTCCGGCAAGGTCACATCGACATCGACACCATCACCACCACGAACGTGAAGGTCACGAGCTCAACATCAACAACCGCTCAATGACTTCACCATCGCCCTTGGCATCTTCGCCAAGCGACTTGAAGGCATCTTCGCCTACGGACATACGACATCTTCGCCCACAAGCACTTGAAGAGAAGCTCCCCAAGCTCAAGTCTGTGACTTCCACGAGCTACTATGACCTCGACATCGACCATGAGATTCCTTTCTATGGGACTCTAGAACCCGAGGAGTATCTCGAGTGGGAGCGCCTAATGGACGACTACCTCCAGCTACATCAAGTTCCTCCCGAAGATCAAGTGAAGTGCGCCACAAGGAACTTCCACGACTACGCGTCCACATGGTGGCTTCACACACGTTCGGAGAGCTACGACATGAGTTGGCCCAAGACGAAGAGAGCTTTGCGGCGAGAGTTCGTGCCTCCAACCTACACGAAACAACTTCAACGCCAATTGGAGAACACCATCCAAGGATCCAAGTCCATCGGCGAGTACTTCAAGGAGATGAAGATTGCCTTGCGACGAGCCGGCGTGGACGACCCCATTTCGATGAAGTTCCACTTTATGATGGGATTACACAACGACATCTCCAAGACAATCTTCCTCGAGAACTACAAGTCCCTCGACGACAACTACATTGGTGCTCTCAAGGCGGAACAAGAACTCATGAAGGCCAAAGCTTCTCCACCCCAAGCTCACTTCGCGAGGACCAAGCTCCATGAGAACGAGCATGAGGATAGTACCGCCAAGATGTCCAAGCCCGACGAGCTCCAAGATGATGCTCCCAAGTCTGACTTCACCGCCATCCCTCTTTGTGGAATTGATGATGCCGAGTCCTCCATGACTCTTTTTCAAGATGGTGCGGCGACGAGTACGACTACGGAGACCCTCAAGGACCAAGCTTTGGAGGCGAGCGACAAGGTGGCGAGCAAGGATGATGCTTCCATCTTAGGAGGCGAGAGTGATGATGTGCCATCTTCGGCCTTCATCCATGGCGACAGCGATGAGATGGTTGAGCATGGGATTTTCCCTTCGACCACGGCGACGTATGATGACTTGAGTGACTTTTGCCACCATATTGAGAGTGAGAGTGACTTCACCACTAGCCCCATATAGGATGTGTTACCCCAATTCCCATGTGAGGAGAGCCACAACCCCGACCAGTTGAGTGAGATGAGTGACTCCACCATACGTGAGATTGAGTGCACCTACTTTGAGGGAGTGAGTGAACCACCACATAGAGAGAGTGTGATAGTTGATAGGTCTCTTGAGGCCATTTGCATTTCTAACAACTTGACCTCTACCTCTATTGTGTCTTCTCATTTGGTGCTAGGTCCCATCTATGATGATGCGCCGATTCACGATGACTTCGTCCTCCCTTTGGACAAGATGATGGCCATGGTGGAATATGATGCACCCCCACATGGTTCCATCAAGATGATGATGACCACCATTTGGTCTTTCCCACCTCACCTACACCACATGAGTGGAATGACCAAGGTAACATAGGTGAAGGTGATGCTCTAGTCCCACTAGTGGACATTCTTGACGTTGATTGCTTGCATGATGTTGATCAACCTATTACCATGCTTCATGCTAGTGCGACTTCCCCATGCGATGGTTTACCCATTTATGATGAGTATGATGATTGCCATGTGGAGTCTCTTAGTTGTGATGCCATGGTACATAGGATTTCTCGTGACAATTCTCTAGGCCACATCATGTTTGACAATCCGCTTGACTTGTCATATGCTATGCATGAGATCGACCACATGTCATATTTGCAATCTCTTCATAGTGACTATGCATATGCCATTAAGATTAACCCAATTTGCACTTATGGCATAGATGACAAGCCCATGGTTATTGACATTTGTTTCTCTTGTGATGATATTGACATGCTACCTTTGCATCATTATATCATATGCCATGCCATGACCACCTAGCTTCGGATATGCATTGTTTTGGATATTGTCCATTTTCTCCGTATGATGTTTCCAATATTTCTCATGAGGAGACCCCCATACTTTCTGAAGGAAATATGCCATAGAGGCAATAGTAAAGTTATTATTTATTTCCTTATATCATGATAAATGTTTATTATTCATGCTAGAATTGTATTAACCGGAAACATAATACATGTGTGAATACATAGACAAACAGAGTGTCACTAGTATGCCTCTACTTGACTAGCTCGTTGATCAAAGATGGTTATGTTTCCTAACCATAGACATGAGTTGTCATTTGATTAACGGGATCACATCATTAGGAGAATGATGTGATTGACTTGACCCATTCCGTTAGCATAGCACTTGATCGTTTAGTTTGTTGCTATTGCTTTCTTCATGACTTATACATGTTCCTATGACTATGAGATTATGCAACTCCCACTTACCGGAGGAACACTTTGTGTGCTACCAAACGTCACAACGTAAGTGGGTGATTATAAAGGTGCTCTACATGTGTCTCCGAAGGTACTTGTTGGGTTGGCGTATTTCGAGATTAGGATTTGTCACTCCGATTGTCGGAGAGGTATCTCTGGGCACTCTCGGAAATGCACATCACTTAAGCCTTGCAAGCATTGCAACTAATGAGTTAGTTACAGGATGATGTATTATGGAACGAGTAAAGAGACTTGCCGGTAACGAGATAGAACTAGGTATTGAGATATCGACGATCGAATCTCGGGCAAGTAACATACCGATGACAAAGGGAACAATGTATGTTGTTATGCGGTCTAACCGATAAAGATCTTCATAGAATATGTGGGAGCCAATATGAGCATCCAGGTTCCGCTATTGGTTATTGACTGGAGACGTGTCTCGGTCATGTCTACATTGTTCTCAAACCCGTAGGGTCCGCACGCTTAAGGTTTCGATGACAGTTATATTATGAGTTTATGAGTTTTGATGTACCGAAGGAGTTCGGAGTCCCGGATGAGATCGGGGACATGACGAGGAGTCTCGAAATGGTCGAGACATAAATATCAATATATTGGACGACTATATTCGGACATCGGAAAGGTTCCGAGTGATTCGGGTATTTTTCGGAGTACCGGAGAGTTACGGGAATTCGCCGGGGAGTATATGGGCCTTATTGGGCCATACGGGAATAGAGGAGAGAGGCCAAAAGGAAGGAGGCGCGCGCTCCCCCTCTGGTCCGAATTGGACAAGGGGTGCAGCCCACTTTTCCTTGTTCCTCTCCCCCTCTTTCCTTCTCTCCTACTCGAACAAGGGAAGGAGGAGTCCTACTCCCGGTGGGAGTAGGACTCCCCCCTTGGCGCGCCCTCCTCCTAGGCCGTCCGCCTCCCTCCCTTGCCCCTTTATATACGGGGGCAGGGGGCACCCCATAGACACAACAGTTGATCATTGATCTCTTAGCCGTGTGCGGTGCCCCCCTCCACCATAGTCCTCGATAATATTGTAGTGGTGCTTAGGCGAAGCCCTGCGACAGTAGAACATCAAGATCGTCACCACGCTGTTGTGCTAACGGAACTCTTCCCCGACATTCTGCTGGATCGGAGTACGAGGATCGGCATCGAGCTGAACGTGTGCTAGAACTCGGAGGTGTCGTAGTTTCGGTGCTTGATCGGTCGGGCCGTGAAGACGTACGACTACATCAACCACGTTGTGCTAACGCTTCCGCTTTCGGTCTACGAGGGTACATAGACAACACTCTCCCCTCTTGTTGCTATGCATCACCATGATCTTGCGTGTGCGTAGGATTTTTTTTGAAATTACTATGTTCCCCAACAGTGGCATCAGAGCCTAGGTTTTATGCGTTGATGTTGTGCACGAGTAGAACACAAGTGATTTGTGGGCGATATAAGTCATACTGCTTACCAGCATGTCACACTTTGGTTCGGCAGTATTGTTGGATGAAGCGGCCCGGACCGACATTACGCGTACGCTTACGCGAGACTGGTTCTACCGACGTGCTTTGCACACAGGTGGCTGGCGGGTGTCGGTTTCTCCAACTTTAGTTGAACCCAGTGTGGCTACGCCCAGTCCTTGCGAAGGTTAAAACAACACCAACTTCACAAACTACCGTTGTGGTTCTGATGCGTAGGTAAGAACGGTTCTTGCTCAGCCCGTAGCAGCCACGTAAAACTTGCAACAACAAAGTTGAGGACGTCTAACTTGTATTTGCAGGGCATGTTGTGATGTGATATGGTCAAGACATGATGCTAAATTTTATTGTATGAGATGATCATGTTTTGTAACCGAGTTATCGGCAACTGGCAGGAGCCATATGGTTGTCGCTTTATTGTATGCAATGCAATTGCGCTGTAATGCTTTACTTTATCACTAAGCGGTAGCAATAGTCGTGGAAGCATAAGATTGGCGAGACGATAACAATGCTACGATGGTGATGAAGGTGTCGCGCCGGTGACGATGGTGATCATGACGGTGCTTCGGAGATGGAGATCACAAGCACAAGATGATGATGGCCATATCATATCACTTGTATTGATTGCATGTGATGTTTATCTTTTATGCATCTTATCTTGCTTAGTTTGACGGTAGCATTATAAGATGATCTCTCACTAAATTTCAAGATAAAAGTGTTCTCCCTGAGTATGCACCGTTGCCAAAGTTCATCGTGCCCAGACACCACGTGATGATCGGGTGTGATAAGCTCTACGTCCATCTACAACGGGTGCAAGCTAGTTTTGCACACGCAGAATACTCAGGTTAAACTTGACGAGCCTAGCATATGCAGATATGGCCTCAGAACACTAAGACCGAAAGGTCGAGCGTGAATCATATAGTAGATATGATCAACATAATGATGTTCACCATTGAAAGCTATTCCATTTCACGTGATGATCGGTTATGGTTTAGTAGATTGGGATCACGTGATCACTTAGATGATTAGAGGGATGTCTATCTAAGTGGGCGTTCTTAAGTAATATGATTAATTGAACTTTAATTTATCATGAACTTAGTCCTGGTAGTATTAGCATATCTATGTTGTAGATCAATAGCTCGCGATGTTGCTCCCCATTTAATTTTTATATGTTCCTAGAGAAAACTAAGTTGAAAAATGTTAGCAGCAATGATTCAGATTGGATCCGTGATCTGAGGATTATCCTCATTGCTGCACAGAAGAATTATGTCCTTGATGCACCGCTAGGTGACAGACCTATTGCAGGAGCAGATGCAGACGTTCTGAATGTTTGGCTAGCTCAATATGATGACTACTTGATAGTTTAGTGCACCATGCTTAACGGCTTAGAATCGAGACTTCAAAGACATTTTTAACATCGTGGAACATATGAGATGTTCCAGGAGTTGAATTTAATATTTCAAGCAAATACCCGAGTTGGGAGATATGAAGTCTCCAACAAGTTCTATAGCTAAAAGATGGAGGAGAATAGCTCAAGAAGTGAGCATGTGCTCAGATTGTCTGGGTACTACAATCGCTTGAATCAAGTGGGAGTTAATCTTCCAGATAAAATAGTGATTGACAGAATTCTCTAGTCACCATCACCAAGTTAGTAGAACTTCGTGATGAACTATAATATGCAAGGGATAACGGAAACGATTCCAAGCTCTTCGCGATGCTTAAATCAACGAAGGTAGAAATCAAGAAAAGCATCAAGTGTTGACGGTAAACAAAACCACTAGTTTCAAGTATAGGGACAAAGGGAAGAAAGGGGAACTTCAAGAAGAATGGCAAGCAAGTTGCTGCTCAAGTGAAAAACCCAAGTCTGGACCGAAGCCTGAAACTGAGTGCTTCTACTGCAAAGGGACTGATCATTGGAAGCAGAACTACCCCAAGTATTTGGTGGATAAGAAGGATGGCAAAGTGAACAAAGGTATATTTGATATACATATTATTGATGTGTATTTTACTAGTGTTCGTAGCAACCCCTCGGTATTTGATACTGGTTCAGTTGCCAAGAGTAGTAACTCGAAACGGGAGTTGCAGAATGAACAAAGACTAGTTAAGGGTGAAGTGACGATGTGTGTTGGAAGTGGTTCCAAGATTGATATGATCATCATCGCACACTCCCTATACTTTCGAGATTAGTGTTGAACCTAAATAAGTGTCATTTGGTGTTTGCATTGAGCATGAATATGATTTGATCATGTTTATTGCAATACGGTTATTCATTTAAGTAAGAGAATAAATTGTTGTTCTGTTTACATGAATAAAACCTTATATGGTTACACACCCAATGAAAATGGTTTGTTGTATCTCGATTGTCGGGTGGTAGGTGCGACATATGCCAACGGGTGGCTTATCATTGTGGGAGGCAGCAAGACATCGCCGGTGCCTGGAAACGGGATGAGGCGAAGACATGCACGCCGGCGAATCTTACCCAGCTTCGGGGCTCTCCGTGGAGATAACGCCCCTACTGCTGCTCTGCGGGGTCTCCGCATGATCACTAGATGAATAAGTAGCTACACGATGCTCCTTGAGCTGTTCGGTGAGAGGAGGAAGAAGGGCACGGCTTGCTCTCTTCTCCTCCCTATGCGGTGTCTAAGACTAGCAGGGATCAACCGTTTGCATGGGTGCCCCGGGGGTTTATATAGGCCTACCCACGGGGGTACAATGGTAATCCGGCTGGGCGTGGGGCCCAGCCGTCTATGTCTACACTCGCCGGCCTCTGCGCCGACTGCTGGGGCCCGCCGGCTGGTGGGTCCCGCCGGCTGCCGGCTCCTTGGTCGACAGGCAGGCCCCACTGTCCAGGGCCTTGTCGGGGGCTGGTTACTGTCGCTCAATCTTGGTGACGAGGGCTTCACCGAGGTGGGCGTGGCTACAGTGCCGCCGTCCGGCGGGAGATCGTTGTAGCCTCACCGTGTCTCTTCTCCTTAATGGGGCGTCTTCTTCGAGGGAGGTGGCAAGCCGGCTGTGGGGAGCCGGCTCTATCTTGGGCCGACTGGGGGAGGCCTGGCCGCCTTCGGGTGTCTCTTTGCCTGAAAGGGCCCACCGCCCATGGGCCGCGTTGGCGGCCCGTCGTGGATGACATCAGGGTCAACGTGGCAACAGTGTCGCGCCGGACGGGTCATGGCCACCCGTACGACGCACTGCGCCAGGTGTGCTCCGGGATTCGGGGGTGGCAGGCTTCACTGTAGCCACGCCCCATCACATCGCCGTTATGTGGATGCAGACTTCGAAGGTACGATCTTGACCGCTTTATGGGAGCTGGCTTCTAGGAGTCGGCCTTCTCGCGGCCGGCTTCTTGGAGCCGGCCCTCCCGCGGCTTTCTTCATGAGGGCTGAAGTCGGGCCGCCTTCCGATAGCCGGCCTGGGAGACAGCCGGCATGGGGAAGGCGGCCCCGTGTCTTAGATTCTTGAGGGCCGAATCGGCTCGTAATTTTTTCAGAAGGGCCAGGGGGAGCCGGCTAGGCTACCCATGGTCATTTACTCCGACAGTAGTCCCCGAAGCTGATCGAGCTTCGAGGCTGACAAAGGGACGAGAAGCTAGGTTAGCTTCCTATCCTGAGGGGCCGGCTTTGCTTGTGCGCGCAATCTTCGGAAAGCTCCATTTCTCGTAGGCTGGAACGCGGGTCGCCCTGCGAGCTGACCGCGCGCCATTCCGCGGGCCACGTGGCAAGGAAATCCTGCCAACGCACGCGCGCGACGGGACGCTGCCGCAGGCCCGGGCCTGCCACTCGTAGGCCTCGGCCCGAGCGCGGATCTTCTGCGGCCCACTTGGACCGCTCGCCTTCCCGCGGCGGTTTTATTATGCCATCAGGGCACAATAATCGCGGGACGTAGGGGAGTGGACGCAGTTGATCCCCACGTTCCCCCACGCCGCGCCTCCTCGGCTCCGCCGCGTGGGTCTATAAGTAGGAGGAGGAGGAGGGGGAGCGGCAGAGGCTCGCACGCTCTCCCTCACTCCGCCCCTTCTTGCCCTCCTTCTTCTTCTCTTCCTTTTTGTCGCCGGCCTCATGATAGCCGACTCTTGATCAATTGGTTTGCCTTTAGCAGAACCCTCTTCTTCCGCCGATAGCCGGGGCCACGCGGGTAGAGCGCCAACTCCTCCCCGGTCGCACGGTGGACGACACCGACGATCCGGACCTGGGAGCGGCCGCCATGGAAGACGCCATCGTGGGGGAAGGCGACGAGGCCGGAGGCGCGGGACTCGGGGACGGCTTCAAAGACTGGCCGGACGACGACGAGGTCGAAGCCGCCCCGCACCGCCAGCCAGCGCCTTATCATCAAGGTGCGGGCTCATCTGCCATGCCGGCTGCCCGTGGTGGCACGCAGAAGTGTCGGGCCGCGTCGACCTTCTTCGGCAGCTGGCCAAAGAAATCCAAGGCTTCCACGGCGGTGACCAAGCGGGATGAGGCGGCCGCGAAGGCGGCCCGCTTCCGCAAGGCGGTGAAACAACCGCAGGCGATCTCGGCGTAAGTCGTCGAATGTCTTGCATATATATATATATATATATATATATATATATATATATATATATATATATATATATATATCTTTTTGTTGTCTTTTTCGACCGAAGCTCTTCTAAATCTTTCTTTGCTTGTCGGGCAGGGCGCCGCTTTCCCTTGAGCGAGGCCCTGGCGGCTCCGTAGTTGGGCCGACTGGAGGGTCCTCAAGCTCCCGCCGCGTGGATCCCCGCGCCGACCTTAGGGAGGCCACGGAGCGGAACGCACGGGAGGCGCGGGAGGAGCTGGAGGCGGCGGAGCGAAGGATCGCCCAGGCGACGAAGGAGCAGGCCGACGCGGCGGCCAAGGCCCGGGCGAAGGCGGCAGCCGCGGAGACGGAGGCGGAGGCCTCGCACAACCAGCCTCCGCTGCTCGTCGTTCCCCTCCGCACCGTGGCCCCCGACATTCCCGTGCCCCCGTCGGAGGAGGTCGACCAAGGCCCGCCGGGGATGGAGAGGAGGGAGGACCACACGATCTTCGTGGAGGGGGCGCCGCAGACGGTGCCGACTGGAGCGGGCCAAAGCGGCCAATCAGCTACGGCGCCAGAGCAGCCATCCGGGGGCGAGCCGGAGGTAGGGGCCGGCCTCGAGGTGCAGCCGGCATTGCGCCGGCGCGCAGGGGTTGGCGCCTCCGCGCCGGAACCGCACCGAGCAGCGGGCGCCAGCCAGACGGCGGAGGCCCTGGAGGCGGCCAGCGCCAGCACGTCCGAGTGGACTCCCAGCGGGGGGACGGGCGAGCTGAACGCGGCGGCCCAGGAGGTCCGGAACCGGCTTCAAGCCCAGGCCGCCTCGCTGCAGTGATATACTCAAGAGTTTCTCTCGACGCGGGCCGTCATTCGGGTGAGTCTTCTGGCCTTGGTTATTTTGCTCTTTTTATTTCTTCCGTGGGGGCGCGTCAGAGCACCCACTGGGTGTAGTCTCCGAGTTCCGAGTCGGCTGCTGTGCAGGCGGCTTGGAACTTACTAGGTCCTGACAACTTAATTTATCCTCGCCTCCTGTATAATCTTCCAGGAGTATCATAACCTCCGCGCAGCCGCCTTCAACTCCCAGGCTCAGGAGCTGGGCCGGAGAACCGAGGACCTGACCAGCAGCCGGAGTGCGTGCTTGTCTTGTTCATCTCCTGTGGGGCCGCGTCAGCGCACCCACTGGGTGTAGTCCCCGAGATTCGGGCCGACTGCTGAGCGGCCGGGTCGGATCTTCCTTGACGACTTCTTCCTTATTGATTTTTTCCTTTGTCTTCATGTTTGCAGGAGCCAATGCCGACTTGAGGGGGAAGCTCAGCGGGGCCGAGGCCGCCCTTCACGCCAAGGAAGCCGAGTACAACGCCTTGGTCCTGGAGCGTGACCGCCTGGCCAAGAAGTTGGCCGACCAGGAGGAGAGCCACAAGGCGGCCCTGAAGAAGGCGCAGGACAGCGAGGACGCCCTGAAGGCCGAGTTTGAGACCGAAGCGGCGGGCTGGGCTGAAGCGAAGCAGGCGCTGAGCGAGGGCTTCAGTCGTATCGAGGATCTGATCGACGGTAAGCCGCCTTCTTCACTCCCTGCTTGCCCCTTGATCCCTAATTTGTGTTCTAACTTGTGCTGCTTTTTGTTCTCTGTGCAGACTACTTTCCCGGCTACTCCGTCTTCGCCACCCAATCCATCGAGGCCCATCGCGAGGCGCGCCGGCAAGCGGGGGCTGAAATCGCGCCGGGCGCGAGCCGGACGCTTGAGGAGCAACTCTTGGCGGTCCAAGCCCGGCTGCAGCCGGCTCACCGTATGCTCCGCCGCCTCCAGCGTGCCGGGGCGCAGGTGTTGGCCGCCCTCTGGCCAAGCGAGACGATTCCCCGCACCCCGAGTCGGACTGCCGACTGGCTGGAGGTTGCGGTTGGCCGCTTCGAAGCCTGGAAGGCATCGGCAGCCCAGCTTGGAGCTGGGCGGGCGCTGGAGTTCGTCCGAGCCTGGTATCCGGGGCTGAACCTGGACCAGCTGCGCACCTGGAGGCTGGAGGCCGACGAAGAGATGGAGGAGGTGCGGCCGGCTTTCGCTCAGCGCGCTTCGACGATCGCCGAGTGTACTGACATCAGCATCTTCGCTCCTGAAATTAATGACGACGGCGTTGCCCAGCCGGAGGAGTCGTTCGGGCTGGACCCGGTAGCTGGTGAAGACTCGGCAGAGGAGATCGCTTCCAGCGATGAAGGCGAAGACGACAAAGGAGAGGAAGGCGAAGACGTTGAGCCGACTGGTGAAGCGGGCAGCCAGCCTCAGCCTGATCGTGCCTCCGGCAACATGGCACGTGCTAGCGCGCCCTCTGCGGGAGGCGGTGATCATGCCGAGGTTCGCCAGCCGGCCACTCCTCCAGCCGGCACTGCCGTCTCCACCGACCTTCCCGACTCGCCAGTCGCTCCCTTGGCTTAGTCCGCCGTCCTTGTTTTTTCCTGCTTGTTGTCTTTTGAACAATTTTATTAAACTTGCGCAGTTCCACCCACTGGGGGTGTATTCGAACTATGTTGAATGCTGGCCTTTTAAAGGTCTTTTATGTAAATATTATTGAGTGCGTGTTTGGTTTCCATTCATGTATGCTTTTTATCCTTAGGCTGTTTCCTTTGCCGCCTTCCCCTTTTGGGAAGGCAAGTACTCGAGCTTTCTTAGATTGGAGCGAGGTGAATGGAAGCCGGCCGGCCGGCTACTCTGGTAGTCGGTCGGTGGTGGGAGAAAAACCGGCTTTTAGTATATTAGTCCGTTAGTCCCTAGCCGTTTTTCGTGTGGGCGCCCATTCCTGTCTTTAACTCTTGCCAGCCGGACAGCCGGTTCTTCGAACTGCGACTTTTGGCAAGAGAAGGCTTGGGAGCCGGCACACTACTTGTCTGACTGCGGGTAGGACTTCTAATATAACTCCAGGCGGCCAGTCCCCGGGCCGACTAGTCGAACCCGGTGCCGGACGGAAAAAGTGAATGTAATGACAAGGTCATAAGCATGATACACTTCATCCATAGATAAAAGATGGCAGTCCCCGAGCTCTCCTCGGGGGGCCTATTGTCTCGTACTTAGTACAAAAGTTAGCGTGATACATACTGCATTTCAACTGTAAAATCTTCGGAGGAGGTTGGCATTCCATGGTCGTTCCGACTCCTTGCCGGAGTCGTCTCTCTTTCGTGCCTTCGGCTTCTGCGCGTCGATCAGGTAGTAGGAGTCGTTGCCTAAGGCTCTGCTGATGACGAAGGGGCCCTCCCAAGGGGGCGAGAGCTTGTGCTGGCCGGCTATTCGCTGGATCAGCCGGAGCACAAGATTGCCCTCTTGGAAGGATCTTGGATTGACCTTCCGGTTGTGGTAGTGGCGCAAGCCCTGCTGGTAGATGGCGGACCGGCCGAGGGCTAACAGCCGTCCTTCTTCCAGCAGGTCGACGCCGTCTTCTCGTGCTTCCTTGGCCTCGGCTTCCGTGTACATGGTTACCTGAGGCGAGTCGAACTCGATGTCAGTTGGGATGACCGCCTCGGCACCATACACGAGGAAGAAAGGAGTGAAGCCAGTTGACTTGTTTGGTGTAGTGCGCAGACTCCAGAGGACGGCCGGCAGCTCATCGAGCCAACAGCCGGCTGAATGCTCCAGTGGTACGACCAGTCGGGGCTTGATGCCGGAAAGGATGAGGCCGTTGGCTCGCTCGACCTGGCCGTTTGACTACGGGTGGGCAACGGACGCTAAGTCCAACCGGATGCCTTGCGTCGTGCAGAAACGTGCCAAGGCTCCCTTGGTGAAATTCGTGCCATTGTCGGTGATGATGCTGTGTGGTACACCGTATCGAGTTGTTATATCTGCGATAAATGTCACGGCAGTCGGCCCATTCAGCTTCTTGATCGGCTTTGCCTCAATCCATTTGGTGAATTTGTCCACAACGACAAGCAGATGTGTCATGCCGCCGCGCGCCGTCTTGAATGGGCCCACCATGTCCAGTCCCCAAACGGCGAAGGGCCAAGTGAGGGGAATGGTCTTGAGTGCTGAAGCCGGCATGTGTTGCTTGGAGCTGAAGAGTTGGCACCCTTTGCAATGTTTAACTAACTCCTTGGCATCATCCAAAGAAGTCGGCCAAAAGAAACCATGGAGGAAAGCTTTGGCGACGAGTGATCTTGTGGCTGCATGGTGGCCACATTCTCCTTGGTGGATGTCTCTGAGGATTGCAATGCCCTTCTCTCGCTCGACGCATCGCTGGAGGACTCCAGTGACACTGCGCTTGATGAGTTCTCTGTTGACGATTGTGTATGCTCTGGCTCGGCGTTGGACTTGTCTTGCCTCTGTTTCGTCAGCCGGCAGATCTTGGTTTTTTTAGGAAATTGAGGATGGATTGAGCCCAAGATGGAGCTGCGACTTCTTCTATTGCCAACACGGCTACTTCGACCAGGGCGGGCAGGCTGGGCGGTGAAATGCTGGAGTCGGCCGCCGCCTGTTGTGTTGGTGTAGACTCCGGACCGACTACCGCAGTCCCCGAGCCGGGTGTGGCAGTCCCCGGGTCGGGTGTAACTACGGAAGTCCCCGAGCCGCCTGCTGATGTCCCCTGGCCGACTATCGAAGTCCCCGGGTCACCTGCTTGGTTCTTCGAGCCGGCCTCGTCGGGGTCAGGCGGCATGAAGATGGAATCGGACTCTGGAGATGGCTTGATAGACGGCTTGAGGAGGCGTTGTAGAGAGACACCAATTGGTATTGCTTGCCGAGTGGAGCCTATTCAAGCCAGGGCATCAGCTGGCTCGTTGTCGGCTCGTGGTACATGGAGGAACTCGCATCCTTCAAAATACCCACTGATCTGCTGAACAAGGAAGCGGTAGCTTGCCATATTTGCGTCCTTGGCATCCCAGTCGCCGGATGATTGCTGGATCACCAAGTCTGAGTCGCCATAACATAGGATCCGGCGAATGCCGAGTTCTTTGGCAAGCCGGAGCCCGTGTATGAGCGCCTCGTACTCGGCCACATTGTTGGAGGCGGCAAAGTGAATTTGCAGCGTGTATCTGAGCTTGTCGCCCTTGGGAGAGGTGAGGATGACGCCGGCTCCCAAGCCGGTGCGCATCTTGGACCCATCGAAGTGCATGCACCAATGAGTGGAGTCGGGAGCTGGCGGTAGGTACTGGGTCTCGGCCCAGTCGATGAGGAAGTCGGCCAATGCTTGGGACTTGATGGCGGTGCGATGCTGGTAGAAGATCGTGTAGGGGGCCAGCTCAATGGCCCATTTCGCCACCCGGCCAGATGCATCTCGGCTGCCTATGATCTCGTCCAGCGGGGCGGTGCATACGACCGTGATGAGATGCTCTTGGAAGTAGGGCTTCAGATTCTTGGCGGCGAAGTACACGCCGTAGCACATCTTCTGGTAGTGCGGGTAGTTTTGCTTCGAGGTAGATGGCATCTCGCTCAAATAGTACACCGACCTCTGGACCGGCTGGGCTCGGCCTTCTTCTGGGCGTTGGACTACGATGACGGTGCTGACCACCCGGCTGGTTGCGGCAATGTAGAGGAGCATGGGCTCTTTCTTAGTCGGCGCCGCCAGGACAGGCGGCGTGGCCAGCATCTTCTTCAGCTCGTGAAAAGCTTGGTCGGCCTGGTCATTCCACTCGAAGTGGTTGGTCTTCTTCATGAGGCGGTAGAGGGGAAGAGCTTTCTCTCCGAGCCGGCTGATGAAGTGATTCAGGGAGGCCAAGCATCCGGTAAACTTCTGGACGTCTCGAAGCTTGGTGGGAATCGCCATTCTCTCAATGGCCTTGATCTTTACTGGGTTGCATTCGATGCCGCGTTCGGAGACCAGGAAGCCTAGGAGCTGGCCGGCTGGCACTCCGAACACGCATTTCTCGGGGTTAAGCTTGATTTGGAACCGGCGTAGGTTCTCAAATGTTTCCTTGAGGTCTTCCAGCAAGGTGCCGCGCTTCTCCGTCTTCACCACAATGTCGTCTACGTAGACGTGGGCATTTCTGCCGAGTTGCTTGAGGAGGCACTTCTGCATGCAACGCTGAAAAGTGGCACCGGCATTTCTCAAGCCGAATGTCATAGTCAGGTAGCAGAAGGCTCCAAATGGCGTGATGAAGGCGGTCTTCAGGCGGTCTGCCGGATCTAACTTTATCTGGTGATACCCTGAGTAAGCATCCAAGAAACTCAACAGCTCGCATCCGGCCGTGGAGTCTATCACTTGGTTAATCCTTGGCAGGGCAAAGGGATCTTTGGGGCAGGCCTTGTTGAGGCTCGTGTAGTCTATACACATGCGCCACTTGTTGTTCTTCTTTAGCACGAGGACCGGGTTAGCGAGCCACTCTGGAAAGAAAACTTCCATAATAAAGCCGGCTGTCAGAAGCCGGGCTATCTCCTCTCCCACAATCCTGCGTTTCTCCTCCGACAGTCGGCGGAGGGGTTGTTTGACCGGCTTTGCGTCTTCTCGAACGTGTAGTTTGTGCTCGGCGAATTCCTTCGGAACACCCGACATGTCCTTGGGGGACCATGCAAAGATGTCCCGATTCTCACGGAGGAAATCGGCGAGCCCGCCTTCCTATTTGCTGTTTAGGTTTGCCCCGATGACGGCAAACCTCTCTGGGTGCTCGGGGTCAAGAGGTATCTTCTTCGTCTCCTTGGCCGGCTGGAAAGATCCTTGAGCATCATGCTCCTTGGGATCGGGGGACAAGGCCGACTGTTTGCCGGCCATGGCCACGACTCGGTCCAACATCTTCTTTTCTTCGCCAATCACAAGGGACTTGGCCAGCCGGCTGCTGGCTTCTGCGCACTCAGAGGACTTCTTGTAATCGCCGACTATGGTGATGATGCCCTTGGTGCTCGGCATCTTCATCTTGAGGTATGCATAGTGGGGAACTGCCATGAACCTGGCCAAGGCAGGTCGGCCAAGCAATGCATGGTAGGGGCTTTCCACGTTCACCACTTCAAACCAGATCGCCTCCCGGCGGAAATGCTCCTTGTCCCCAAAAAGTACATCAATCTTGATCTTGCTAATGGGGGCGTAGGACAGGCCGGGTACGATGCCATGGAACACAGTCCGAGTAGGCAGGAGTTGCTTCGTCTTGACATTCAGCTTCTCCAGGGTGTCACGGTACAGGATGTTGATGTTGCTCCCGCCGTCTATCAGCACACGGGAGAAACGGACGACGCGTCTATCCGTTGCAAGGGTGGCATCCAAAACCAATGCATAAGAGCCGGGAGACGGCATCACCTCTGGGTGGTCGGCCCGGCTCCAGCTGATAGGTTTTTCTGACCAGTGCATGTGCTCGGCGGGGTTGGCAGCGACCATGCCGACTTCTTGGTGCTCTCGGTGTTTGCTGCGCCGGTCTTCGGGCTGGCTTGTAAAGATGACATAGGCGGCATGCTCGTCGGGGAACTCATCGTGCACGGCTTCGACTGCGGGCCGAGCGGCCGGCGGCTGCGGAGCCGGAGGCGGCGGACCGGCAGGCGGAGGCGGCGCAAGCCCTTCGCCTTTGGAGATTCGGGTGAGCCAGTGGCACTTCCGGGTCGTGTGGTTGGACGGCTTCGCGCCGTTGTGGAACTTGCACGGGACGTCGAGAGTCTGCTCGTAGGAGAAGGCCGGCTGCCAAGCCGGCTTGCCGCCCCTCTGCTTCTTGGGTGCGGGCCGCCCTTCGGGCTGCTCGTCTTCGACTGTGGCCACCTGCCGACTGGTGGAGGGCGGCACGGGGCCCTTGCGCTTGTGGTCGTTCTGGTGTGGGCGTCGGCTGGAGTCCCCAGCCGGCGTCTTGGGCGCCGGGTTGAGTACCTTCCCGGACGCGTCTACCCGGAGTTCGGTCTTCATTGAGGAGTCGGCGGTGGCGTACTTGTCCGCTATGACCAGAAGCTCGTCGAGGGTAGTCGGCTCGTCGCAGAGGAGCTTGTGCTTGAGGAGGGTGCCTTCTCGGCACCCGGTAGTGAAGTATTCTATGGCTTGCACCTCGTACACCCCTTCGCAAGAGTTGCGGAGCTCGGCCCAACGCATGAGGTAGTCGCGAGTGGACTCGGCGGGGCCTTGTACGCACAAGGAGAGCTGTCTGGGCTTGGGAGCCCGCTTGTAGGTGCTGGTGAAGTTGCGGACAAAAGCTTCTGTGAAGTCTAGCCAGCTGTTGATGCTGTACTGCTTGAGGCTGTTGAGCCAGGTCCGCGCCGTGCCTTGCAGCATGAGGGGCACGTACTTCACGGCTACGCGCCTGTTGCCGTTTGCTATGCTAACCGCCATGGAGTAGTCGATCAACCAATCTTCCGGCTTCACGGAGCCGTTGTACTTGGGTGTGTCTCTTGGGAGCGAGAACCCTTTGGGGAAAGGCTCGTCGCGGATGCGGGGGCCGAAGCAAGGCGGGCCGACATCGTCTTCTTCTTCCAACGCCAGGGATCGTGCCAGGTGGTCGATCCGATGGCGGGCGTCGTTCTCGCCGACTCCTTCGCGGCGACCTAGCCGGCCGCTGAGAGTCAGATGCGCAACAGGCGGTGGGGTGGGATATCTCTCTCCACGGGGCTGAGGCGGAGGCGGGTTGCCCCGCCACTCCACGGCCCGGGGGTGGCCTTCTGCGTCTCGCTCGATGGAGATTCAGGTTCGGCTTCGGCTGGCAGCCGGCTCTTTCTCGCGCCGCGCGCGGGTTTTGCCTGTAGTCGGCGTCCGGGACGTCGCGCCGTGATCTCAGCGCGGGGGAGGGCTTTCCTCGCGGGCGTCGGCTTCGTGCCGCTGCGCGGCTGCATCGATTAGCTGTTGGATGCGTCGGGTCATGTGGGGGAGTTCTTCGGCCCCCAGTCCATCTAGCTCGTCTACGGCCGCCTGGGCGGCGCGCAGGTTCTCGAGCGGAGTAGCGTAGACTGGGCGGTCGACTCCTAGCGTATCGGCGACGACACCGCTGCGCTGTCTGACAACGCTGACCCGGCTGGGCCCGCCTGGGGGCGGTGTGCCAAAGGCGGCACGGTCGGCCTCGCGTCGGTGGGCCTCAGCGAGGCGTCTCATGGAAACCAACTTCCGGCCCTCCGCGAGGAGGGCGAGGCGGCGAGCCTCCAGTGCTTCAGCGTCGGCATCGGCCGGGAGGGGTATGGACAAGTCGTGGACCGCCGCATGCGGGGCGTCATGGGCGCTCTCGTCAGAAGCGCCGCCGTGGCCGATGACCATCACCTTGGTGGTGACAGCGTCGCAGCCATCGGCCCGGGGAAGCGGGTCATTGTAGATCGTGATGTCGGTGGGGAAAGTGTCGAGTGAGGCCGTGTCGGAGTCGACAGGCATCGGATCGATGGAGCCAACCGACTCCAAGTCCACAGCAGGCTCGCCGGAGACGTGGAGCTAGCCGAGGAGGTTGACGAGGTGGTCGGTGCCCGCGTCGGAGGCGAGCTCGTCGAAGATGAGGGTCTTGTCAAGGAGATCGGCGAGGCCGCTCGCCGCACAGACGTTGGTGACGCCTTGCAGCGCGTCGTGGCAAGCGCCATCGGGCGTGCCGGGCTGGCTACGCTCGCGGGGGAGGAAGAGGGTTCCCGTCCAGAACAGGTCTCCGGACGACGGTGCACCTGGCCCCACGGTGGGTGCCAAATGTCGGGTGGTAGGTGCGACATATGCCAATGGGTGGCTTATCATTGTGGGAGCCAGTAAGACGTCGCCGGTGCCTGGAAACGAGATGAGGCGAAGACATGCACGCCGGCGAATCTTACCCAGCTTCGGGGCTCTCCATGGAGATAACACCCATACTGCTGCTCTGCGGGGTCTCCGCATGATCACTAGATGAATAAGTAGCTACACGATGCTCCTTGAGCTGTTCGGTGAGAGGAGAAAGAAGGGCACGGATTGCTCTCTTCTCCTCCCTATGCGGTGTCTAAGACTAGCAGGGATCAACCGTTTGCATGGGTGCCCCGGGGGGTTTATATAGGCCTACCCCCCGGGGGTACAATGGTAATCCGGCTGGGCGTGGGGCCCAGCCGTCTGTGTCTACACTCGTCGGCCTCTGCGCCGACTGCTGGGGCCCGCCGGCTGCCAGCTCCTTGGTCGACAGGCAGGCCCCACTGTCCAGGGCCTTGTCGGGGGCTGGTTACTGTTGCTCAATCTTGGTGACGAGGGCTTCGCCGAGGTGGGCGTGGCTACAGTGCCGCCGTCCGGCGGGAGATCGTTGTAGCCTCACCGCGTCTTATCTCCTTAATGGGGCGTCTTCTTCGAGGGAGGTGGCAAGCCGGCTGTGGGGAGCCGGCTCTATCTTGGGCCGACTGGGGGAGGCCTGGCCGCCTTCGGGTGTCTCTCTGCCCGAAAGGGCCCACCGCCCATGGGCCGCGTTGGCGGCCCGTCGTGGATGACATCAGGGTCAACGTGGCAACAGTGCCGCGCCGGACGGGTCATGGCCACCCGTACGGCGCACTGCGCCAGACGTGCTTTAGGATTCGGGGGTGGCAGGCTTCACTGTAGCCACGCCCCATCACATCGCCGTTATGTGGATGCAGACTTCGAAGGTACGATCTTGACCGCTTTATGGGAGCCGGCTTCTAGGAGTCGGCCTTCTCGTGGCCAGCTTCTTGGAGCCGGCCCTCCTGCGGCTTTCTTCATGAGGGCTGAAGTCGGGCCGCCTTACGATAGCCGGCCTGGGAGACAGCCGGCAAGGGGAAGGCGGCCCCGTGTCTTGGATTATTGAGGGCCGAATCGGCTCGTAATTTTTTCAGAAGGGCCAGGGGGAGCCGGCTAGGCTACCCATGGTCATTTACTCTGACATCGATAATAGTGCTACACATATTCATAATATTGAAACCAAAAGATGCAAAGTTAATAATGATAGTGCAACTTATTTGTGGCACTGCCGTTTAGGTCATATTGGTGTAAAACGCATGAAGAAAATCCATGCTGATGGGCTTTTGGAATCACTTGATTATGAATCAATTGATGCTTGCGAACCATGCCTCATGGGCAAGATGACTAAGACTCCGTTCTCTGGAACAATGGAGCAAGCAATAGATTTGTTGGAAATCATACATACGGATGTATGTGGTCCGATGAATATTGAGGATCGCGGCAGGTATCATTATTTTCTGATCTTCACAGATGATTTGAGCAGATATGAGTATGTCTACTTGATGAAACACAAATCTGAAACATTTGAAAAGTTCAAAGAATTTCAGAGTGAAGTGGAGAATCATCGTAACAAAAATAAAAGTTTCTACGATATGATCGCAGAAGGAAAATATTTGAGTTACGAGTTTGGCCTTCAGTTAAAACATTGTGAAATAGTTTCACTACTCACGCCACCTGGAACACCACAGTGTAATGGTGTGTCTGAACGTCGTAACCATACTTTATAAGATATGGTGCGATCTATGACGTCTCTTACTGATTTACCGCTATCGTTTTGGGGTTATGCATTAGACATAGCTACATTCACGTTAAATAGGGCACCATCTAAATCCGTTGAGACGACACCGTATGAACTGTGGTTTGGCAAGAAACCTAAGCTGTCGTTTCTTAAAGTTTGAGGTTGCATTGCTTATGTGAAAAAGTTTCAACCTGATAAGCTCAAACCCAAATCGGAGAAGTGCGCCTTCATAGGATACCTAAAAGAAAATATTGGGTACACCTTCTATCATAGATCGGAAGGCAAGATATTCATTGCTGAGAATGGATCCTTTCTAGAGAAGGAGTTTCTCTCGAAAGAAGTGAGTGGGAGGAAAGTAGAACTTGATGAGGTAACTGTACCTGCTCCCTTATTGGAAAGTAGTTCATCATAGAAATCTGTTCCTGTGACTACTACACCAATTAGTGAGGAAGCTAATGATGATGATCATGTAACTTCAGATCAAGTTACTACTGAAACCTCGTAGGTAAACCAGAGTGAGATTCGCACCAGAGTGGTACGGTAATCCTGTTCTAGAGGTCATGTTACCTGACCATGACGAGCCTACGAACTATGAGGAAGCGATGATGAGCCCAGATTCCGCGAAATGGCTTGAGGCCATGAAATCTGAGATGAGATCCATGTATGAAAACAAAGTATGGACTTTGATTGACTTACCCAATGATCGGCGAGCCATTGAGATTAAATGGATCTTCAAGAGGAAGACGGACGCTGATATTAGTGTTACTATCTACAAAGCTAGAATTGTCGCAAAAAGGTTTTTCGACAAGTTCAAGGTGTTGACTACGATGAGAGTTTCTCACTCGTATCTATGCTTAAGTCTGTCCGAATCATGTTAGTAATTGCCACATTTTATGAAATCTGGCAAATGGATAAACAAAACTGCATTCCTTAATGGATTTATTAAAGAAGAGTTGTATATGATGCAACCAGAAGGTTTTGTCAATCCTAAAGGTACTAACAAAATATGCAAGCTCCAGCGATCCATCTATGGACTGGTGCAAGCATCTCGGAGTTGGAATATACACTTTGATAAGTTGATCAAAGCATATAGTTTTATACAGACTTGCGGTGAAGCCTGTATTTACAAGAAAGTGAGTGGGAGCACTACAACATTTCTGATAAGTATATGTGAATGACATATTGTTGATCGGAGATAATGTAGAATTATTCTGCAAAGCATAAAGGAATGTTTGAAAGGAGTTTTTCAAAGAAAGACCTCGGTGAAGCTGCTTACATATTGAGCATCAAGATCTATAGAGATAGATCAAGACACTTGGTAAGTTTTTCAATGAGTACATACCTTGACAAGATTTTGAAGTAGTTCAAAATGGAACAATCAAAGAAGGAGTTCTTGCCTGTGTTACAAGGTGTGAAGTTGAGTAAGACTCAAAACCCGACCACAGCAGAAGATAGAGAGAAAATGAAAGTCATTCCCTATGCCTCAGCCATAGGTTCTATAAAGTATGCCATGCTGTGTACCAGACCTATTGTATACCCTGCCCTGAGTTTGGCAAGGGAGTACAATAGTGATCTAGGAGTAGATCACTAGACAACGGTCAAAATTATCCTTAGTTAAATAAGGATATGTTTCTCGATTATGGAGGTGACAAAAAGGTTTGTCGTAAAGGGTTACGTCGATGCAAATTTTGACACTGATCCAGATGACTCTAAATCTCAATCTGGATACATATTGAAAGTGGGAGCAATTAGCTAGAGTAGCTCCGTGCAGAGCATTGTTGACATAGAAATTTGCAAAATACTTACGGATCTGAATGTGGCAGACCCGTTGACTAAACTTCTCTCACAAGCAAAACATGATCACACCTTAGTACTCTTTGGGTGTTAATCACATAGCGATGTGAACTAGATTATTGACTCTAGTAAACCCATTGGGTGTTGGTCACATGTCGATGTGAACTATGGGTGTTAATCACATGGTGATGTGAACTATTGGTATTAAATCACATGGCGATGTGAACTAGATTATTGACTCTAGTGCAAGTGGGAGACTGAAGGAAATATGCCATAGAGGCAATAATAAAGTTATTTTTTATTTCCTTATATCATGATAAATGATTATTATTCATGCTAGAATTGTATTAACCGGAAACATAATACATGTGTGAATACATAGACAAACAGAGTGTCACTAGTATGCCTCTACTTGACTAGCTCATTGATCAAAGATGGTTATGTTTCCTAACCATAGACATGAGTTGTCATTTGATTAACGGGATCACATCATTAGGAGAATGATGTGATTGACTTGACCCATTCCATTAGCATAGCACTTGATCGTTTAGTTTGTTGCTATTGCTTTCTTCATGACT
>NC_057794.1:500513552-500561717 GCF_018294505.1 Triticum aestivum | reverse complement strand
AAAGGGCTTTAAAAGAAATGCCACAGTCGGACGTCTGAGCGACATCACAGAAAGGGCTTTAAAAGAAATGCCACAGTCGGACGTCTGAGCGACATCGCAGAAAGGGCTTTAAAAGTTCATCAGTAAATAATACTCATAATAAACATTCAATCCATGAGAATAAACGGGTTAGTCCATCCACAGGGATAATCATTCAACCGGACTTAGCACTCATGCGATTCACCGGAGTCTCTGTCATCAAAGCTGACAATCGATTAGGATAAGATGGAACGAAACTTGACATGGAAGAGATGATTTGGAGGAATATATGACTCTGCAGAGTTTGTACAAAATTTTTCCCACAGCCAACGGATTTCCGTAGTCACGAAGGACTAGTTCCGTTTACGGTATTTCGGAAGAAAACGCAGCTAACCGGTACACACCCATCCTACCTCTCGATGCTAGGAATCACCCTAGTCATCGTCCAAGAAAAACTTTTGAGACGGGGAGATCACAATCTCGAATGGCATGGGATCAAATTTATATACGCGCGCTCTAAGGGGTGCCCCCCTCTCGGTCCCAACCGGAAACACCCATGCCCCCTGACCGGATGACTGGCTTTAATCCAGGGCCATGGAACCATCATCACGGCCTCTCCTCTTTGGTGTGTACCATGAAAGTGGTTTGCAACTTACTAAACCATACCCCTTGCGGAAAACATGTGGTAGTACAAGGAAGGAAATGATAGGTACTGGACCGATATGGTTTGACACTGAAGTCACATAGTCTGGCGTAAGACTGGCATGCTACAACACTGCCATCGTACCCATCCTCATGCCAACACATGGCCATTCATATTCACATTCATCCACGTATGGATCGTTGAACTCACTCACCTTATTTTCACATAAAATAACGTTCATCGGTATGCTTACCAACATGCCATGAAACTGACTAAATGCAAAACATGCCGAGACACTCATCATATCAAAAGTTCAAACATGCTTGCCTGGTTCAGAGTAGTCGGAGCCTAGCTCGGTGAAGTTCACGGCTCCGTCACCTCCTTCGGTATCTACGGTTTAAAGAAAATATATGCGCTAACGTAAATACCAAGGAGTGCACAGAAGGTAAACCAAATATTTTTCAAATAAATCTGATAAAAAACTAGACAAAATTTTAAAGAGAACAGAAAAAGAATCAATCAAAAATACTTTTCTGATTAAAAGTTATAAGGGTTTTTGTCCAGGGACTTATCTGTAATGAAACAGAAGATTTCCAGGGGCTAGTTTATAAAAACAGAAAACGCTTCGGTAGCGACTACGCCAGCCCGAAGAGAAGACGCATTCTGCCCGAAGGCGCTTCCAGAAAACGATTCGAAAGAGAGAGCGGAGAGGCTGACGGTGGGGTCCCACCCGTCAGGTTCAAATGTTCAAACGGGGCGGCAGAGTTCGCCGGCGCCCGAGAGCCGCGGTGGTCGCCGGCGGCGATCCACGGCGAGGCAGAGAGATCGGAGAGTACCTCTGTGCTCAGGGTACCCTTCCGCGTCAGTTGATGGTGGTGGAGTCGGTCGGCGAGCACCACGTCGACGGCGAGCTCTGCTCCGGCGGACGGCGGCTCGGGTGGTCGAGGGGCTCGTCGGAGAGGGCTGCAAAGGTTAAATTGAAGAGGGGGTTATGCTCCTGGCAGCTAGAGAGGGTAACGAACGGGGTTTGAGCGCCGGAGATGGCCTCACCAGAACGAATCGGGCTGGAGGCCGAGGCGGGACGAGGCGGCCGGAGCTGGGGGAGGAGACCTCCTCGAGGTCCCCCTAGTGGCCTGGCGGGGTGTTGGTGAGTAGTGGGGGTGCTGCGTGCACGAGAGTGAGCTCGGGACCCCTTTATATAGGCGGTCCGAGGCGGTTGCCGTGAACGAGGATCACCGGCGAGCGATTACGGTGGCGCAGTGCTCGGTCGGGGTGGTTAGGGGGTCGAGCGTCATCATGGAGGTTCAATGGGTCCGTTTTGGTGTTAAACTGGCCGGGGTTTGGGTGTTAAGGGCGAGCTCGACGGAACGGTGATGGCGCGGGCCCGTCGGCGGCGGAGAGCGCGTTCCGTGCTTGCCGGCCACGGTGGCTGTGCTACGGGCGTGCGCTGGCGTGCATGAGGCCACGCGGAGGGCCAGGGAGCGATGGGCGGCGCGGAACGGCGTTCTGCCGTGGTGTGCCTCCTGTCGGCCGCCACGGGAGGTCCCGACGCCGCAGAAGACGCCAGCGAGGGCGAGCCAGCACGCTATCGACGCCAGGAAGGCTCCACGCACGCGTGTGCAGCTTCGGACAAGAGGAAGAGGCGGCGAGGAACGTGCCAAGGGCACTGTGGCCGCGTGACTGAAACTGACGGACTGAAGATGACACTGAAACTGAATTTTCTGAACTTTGAACAGTAACAGTGCCCACCAGGTGTTCGACCGAATGAAATTGGCCTCTGGTGATTTTTCCTTGAGCTGATTTTTGGTGGAGTGGCTTCTCCTTGCTCAAGTAGGCTGCATGATTTTTGGTGGAATTTTTGGAGCAGTGTGGATATGAATTTCACCAAATTTGGCAAATCTGGTCCAAACTTGCAGAGACTGCATTTTGAAAAATTTGAAAAGGGGAGGAGTGGATCAAGATGGTTCTGGGTTGTGGGTTCAAAGGACAATCTAGGAGAATTGGTTTGAGGTCAAAACTCAAATGAAAAAGTGTACTTGCTTTGAAAATCCCTCAGGCTCCAAATAATTTTCAGAATTGAATTGAGGGGAAAAATAATTAGAATAAAAATCCAAAACCACTTTGGATTAGTTGGGACAGAGAATTTAGGTTGATCACTAGGGGGAGGGGAGGTTTTGGAGGAGTTTTATCTCATGGGCAAAAATACAAAGCCAAGGGTGGCTTCAAAGATAAGAAAAACCCAAATTTTCATAGAGCTTCACTTAAAAAAAACAAATTAAAAACTCCCAAAAAAAATTTAGATTTTTAGAGGGAACTAACAGAGAAGAAGTTTGCAAAAGATCAACCACCAAAGTTTGAAAGAAATAAAATCTTTGCCAAGGCAAAAGGAGGTTTTTAAGAGGAAGGTTTTTCTGAAAAAGAATTTTTTTTAAAAAAAAGGTCTCTCCTCAAAACCACAAACATTTGATAAAAAACCAAATAAAAACTTTGGAGTGTCACAACACCTACCCCCTTAGGAAAAATCTCGTCCCCGAGATTTCAGCTGATCCTTAAATAAGTGTGGATGCTCTGTCCGAAGAAAATCCTCGCTTTCCCAAGTTGCTTCACTGTCGGTGTGATTGCTCCACTGGACTTTGAAAAACTTGATGGTTTTCTGTCGGGTCCTCCTTTCAGACTCCTCTAATATTCTTATGGGATGTTCTTGATAAGTGAGGTCTGGCTGTATGTCAATGTTCTCATGGGATACTTGTTTCTCTGGGTTGCTTACACACTTCCTTAATTGAGAGACGTGGAACACGTCGTGAATGTCGGACAAGTCTTCGGGTAAGTCTAGTTGGTAGGCTACAGTGCCTCTTCGTGCCACTATGCAAAATGGTCCAATGAATCTTGGTGCTAATTTTCCCTTAATCTTAAACCGTTGCAATCCTCTCATCGGGGATACTCTCAAGTATACGAATTCACCGGGTTCGAAGCTGACCCTACGATGTTTCTGATCATAATAACTTTTCTGTCGACTTTGAGCGGTCTTAAGTCGGTCCCTGATTAGCTTGACTTTTTCCTCGGCTTCTCTGAGCATATCTGGTCCGAAGATGCGACTGTCTCCGGTCTCTGACCAATTTAACGGGGTACGACATCTCCTTCCGTATAGGGCTTCGAAAGGAGCCATTTGCAGGCTGGTCTGGTAACTGTTGTTGTATGCGAACTCGGCATATGGCAGGCTGTCTTCCCAACTGGTTCCATAGGTGAGGACACATGCTCTCAGCATGTCTTCTAAAACCTGGTTTATGCCTTCTGTTTGTCCATCAGTCTGTGGATGGTATGCGGTACTGAAGGCTAGTTGGGTTCCCAGAGCCTGTTGTAATTGCTCCCAAAATCTTGAGACGAACTGAGTGCCTCTGTCGGAAATTATAGTCTTCGGGACACCGTGCAGACAGACTATGCGGGAAAGATAAATCCTGGCAAGCCTCTGAGTGGTGTAGGTTGTCTTCACTGGAATAAAGTGTGCTACTTTGGTCAACCTGTCAGTGATGACCCATATGGCATCATTCCCGTGTCGTGATCGAGGTAATCCGACAATAAAATCCATCCCTATTTCATCCCATTTCCACTCAGGTATTTTGTTAGGTTGCAGTAGTCCGGCTGGTCTCTGATGTTCAGCTTTTATGCGTTGACATGAGTCGCAACATGCAATGAAAGCGGCTATGTCCCTCTTCATACCGTGCCACCAAAATCTTTCCTGAATATCCTTATACATTTTGGTTCCTCCAGGGTGGATCGAATATGGAGTGGTGTGTGCTTCAGTTAAAACTTGCTGTTTAAGGTCTTCTATGTTTGGCACGCATAGCCTTTCTCCGTACCATAATATTCCTTCATTGTCTATGACGAATTCCGAGGCCTTGCCCATACTCAACTTCCTTTTAATTCCTTCAATGCTGGGGTGACCGGACTGAGCCTCTTTAATTTTCTCCACAAGGTGTGGTTGTATTTCCAAGTTTGATATGGTGCCTTCTGCTACCATTATCAAGTTGAGCTTGACAAATTCTTGATGAAATTCGGGCCTCAAGCTGTGCAGATAGTTCCCGTCGGAGCTGGGGTTCCGACTCAGGGCATCGGCCACTACGTTTGCTTTCCCTGGATGGTAATGGATACCAACATCGTAATCCTTTACCAATTCTAACCAGCGGCGTTGCCGTAAATTTAGTTCTGGCTGCGTAAAAATGTATTTGAGGCTTTTGTGATCCGTATATATCTCACATCGATTCCCAAGTAGAAAATGCCTCCATTCCTTGAGTGCATGAATAACTGCTGCCATTTCTAAATCATGAGTGGGATAATTTTCCTCGTGTTTGCGAAGTTGCCTTGAAGCGTAGGCGACAACCTTGCCTTCTTGCATCAACACGCATCCGAGATCCTTTCTGGATGAGTCACAAAATACTTCAAAATTCTTGTGTATATCGGGTACAATTAATACTGGTGCTGTTGTTAATCTTTAGCTCTTGGAAACTTTTCTCGCAGGCTTCTGTCCATTCAAACTTCTTATCTTTCTTGAGTAACTGTGTCATAGGCTTGGATATGGTGGAAAATCCTTCAATAAATCTGCGGTAATACCCTGCCATTCCCAAGAAACTTCGTATGTCTGTTACGCTGGCTGGTGACTTCCAGTCAAGTACGGCCTTGACTTTCTCTGGGTCCACTGCTATACCGTCTTGAGTCAGCACGTGGCCTAGAAAATCTACTTGTCTTAGCCAAAATTCGCACTTGCTGAACTTGGCATACAATTGGTGTTTCCTTAGCTCTCCTAGTACAATCCTGAGATGTTCTGCGTGCTCTTCTGGTGTTTTGGAGTATACCAGAATATCGTCGATGAATATTACGACGAATTTGTCCATAAACTTCATAAATACTTTGTTCATGAGGTGAACAAAATATGCCGGGGCGTTAGTTAATCCAAATGGCATCACTGTGAACTCGTACAGTCCATATCTGGAGGTGAAGGCTGTTTTGGGGATATCTTCTGTTCGTACCTTCAATTGATGGTATCCTGACCTTAAGTCAATTTTTGAGAATACCTTGGCCTGAGCAAGTTGATCAAACAAATCGTTTATCCTTGGCATCGGGTATTTGTTTTTGACTGTGACCATGTTAAGTGCTCGATAGTCGATACACAATCTCAACGTTCCATCCTTCTTCTTGGCAAATAAAATTGGTGATCCCCAAGGTGAGGAGCTGGCCCGAATGTATCCTTTATCCAGTAATTCCTTTATTTGCTTCTTCAATTCGATCAACTCGGATGGTGCCATTCTGTATGGTTTCTTGTAGATGGGGTTGGTTCCTGGTGCTAGCTCAATGCGGAATTCTATTTCTCGATCTGGTGGCATGCCTGGCAGCTCTTCAGGGAATACATCTGGAAATTCACACACTACTGGAACCTTGTTTAGCTCAGAAATGTCCACCTTATTTAATCTCGGTTGCCGGGGTCTTTTTCCTTCCTTGGCTGATACTCTTATTGTCTTCCCTTGGTGGTGTGTGAGAATCACGGTCCTGTTGAAACAGTCGATAAAACCTTTATTGGTGGTTAGCCAATCCATCCCTAGGATGACATCCAGTCCTTTATTTTCCAATACAATAAGATTTGCGTAAAACTCCAATCCTTCAAACTCAATGACCACATTCTGACAGTAATTCTGAGAAACTTGCTGAATCCCGGGGGACTTGATTATTATGGACTTCTCCAAAGGAAGCATCGAAAAATTATTTTGCAAAGCAAAACTTTTCGAGATGAAAGAGTGAGAAGCTCCAGAATCAAACAAAACCATTGCAGGTATTGTGTTGACAGGAAACGTACCGAGTACGATATCCGGAGCATTTTGTGCCTCCTCTTTGGTTACGTGGTTCAGATGACCCTTCCTGTGGTTATTGTTGGGATTGAAATTGTTTCGTTTGGGCGCTGAATTATTGCCGCCGTTGTTCGGCTTTGGGGTTGAGTTCCTTGGCTTGGGGCACTGTTTGGCATAATGCCCTTCTTCTCCACAAGCGTAACAAGTAACGCCGGGGCGATAGGTGAATTCCTTGTCCCTTGCATGAAAATTCTTGATTGGGCGTGAGACATTGGATGAGAATTTGGGGGTCCCACCCTTTTTAAAATCTATCTTGCTTCGGTGATTGCGAGTGTGATTAGTCTGGTCCCTTTTTCGCTTGCGGATATCTTCCAGACTGCGTCTCTCATTTTCCAGAGTAATGGCCTTGTCCACCAGCGTTTTAAAATCAGGAAAAGTGTGCACGACCAGTTGGCATTTAAGTGCGGGTGCCAGACCGTCAAGGAATTTCTCCATCTTCTTGATTTCAGTCATACGCTCTTCATTGGCGTAGCGGGACAATAGAGTAAATTGACTGTTGTAATCTGACACTGTCATGTTCCTTTGTTTGAGGTCATCGAATTCCCTCTTCTTGATTTTCATAATACTCTTAGGAATATGTGCACCACGGAAACCTTCCTTGAAATCATCCCAGGTTATGTCATTTTCGTTGGGATGCATGTGCAGAAAATTCTCCCACCACGATGCGGCTGCTCCTGTGAGATAGTGCGGAGCATATAATACCTTCTCGGGGTCTGAACATTTTGCAATAATTAATTTTCTCTCCATATCTCGAAGCCAGTCCTCGGCTTCAAGAGGCTTGTCAGTATGAGAAAATGTTTGAGGACGTGTCTTCTGTAGCTCAGATAACTTGGAGTGCTGTTGATACTGTCCATGGTGATTTCCCATGTTGATGACTTGGTTCATTATTTCACGATGTTGTTGCTGACTCTGTTCATAAAGGCGGCACATTTGTGAAAGTGCCGATTCATTGCCCGGTTGGCTAGACTGTCCCTGAGTGAACTCGTTGCTGGGTTGTGCATCATAATTTTCCTCTGATGGAATTGGCATGGAGCGAGTCCAAGGACGAGACATTTTTCACTCTGGGGATATATTTTGTAAAACCCATAAGAAAAGCGGAAAAACTCGCAAAAACAAATCCATAAAATGCATAAAGCTGGCAAATAAAATTAAATAGCTCAGCTTACTTAAGAAAAACAAATCGACTTGCGCACGGAGAAGGACTGCTCATTACATATCTTACACGCGGGCGGTAATTATACAATACATCACTCAGGATATGCGTACTTAATCCTGACATGTTATTAAGGCTAGTGCACTTCTCCAGATCCTACATGATGCGCAAATAGGCTACTTCTCACAGCCTATGCACGTATCTTACAAAGTGGTACAATACACGGCAGCTAAGCGTACTTAGGCAGAGATATTGACGATCTCCCTTGCCCTGCCGAGGGCGAGGCGTAGCGAGGTTGGGGACTCGACTTCCTCCTCGCTAATGGGCTCCATACGTGTAGTGTTGCGCAGAGTGGGCGGAGCGGTTGCCAGGGGCGGAGCAACACGTACAGGAGTGGGCGCGAAGGGTGGTGCAGTGCGCACTGGAGTGGGCGCAATAACTTGGTTGAATTCTTCGGTAGAAGGCAGACGACGAGCAGGCGTAAAAGATGCTGATGACGAGACAAAAGTCAGTGGCGGTGCGATTGGTAGGAGCTCCCTCCTGTTGGCAGCACAGCCATGAACTGAGTCCATGCGGGTAGCTACGAAGTCGTCCACCAGGTTGTCGAAGGCTGCCTCCAGGGCCCGGAGATACTCAATGAGCATCTCAAAAGCCTCGTCTCGTTCTCCTCTGGGGCAGGAGTATGCGTAGTGACAGGTGTAAGGCACATGGCACGGAAGATAACGGTAACGACGAGTCTTCATCACGGGAAGGACATCCCTGAGACGAGCTATCGCCTCGCGGGCTGCCATCTGCATAGCATGCCTCTCCGTAGGCATGGCTCTTCCCACGAACCGGAAGCGGCGTAACTCACCACGCCCTCCCTTGAACTGCACCGCGGCCTGGTGCATGGTCAGACTGTCGTTGACTCGGTGCTGGCAGAGTGTGAAGACTGGGCGCACGGATGGCCCCATCGCGACCTGAACGATGAAAGAAAGAAGCTTGACGAACCCATCGGGCACGTTGGCGAAGGTCTGAGACTCGCAGCTGACGTCGGCCATCTACAAAAGTAGGCAAAATTCTGCAGGGTCAGATCATAAATTTATGCTGACTGACAGAAAATGACTACAATTGCAAAAGCATAAAATACCCCTGTCATGCTAATAACTAATTAGCGATCGCACCTAGTGGCTTCCTACAGTCAGCCTGGCTCTGGTACCAAGCTTGTCACGACCGGTTTTCCAATAAAAATATTTATTGAAAAGCCAATCTTTTAAGTCCAGTATGAGAGAAATCCTCCACACTGGCAGACAAATTCTTGATACAATAAGCCAGTAGCATAAAATATATTACAGGGTCGAACTACGGTTGCTCAACCAAATTATTACAAGCATGCCAATAATTATACATAATGGCGGACACGACACAGGGGTGTGGAGGCATACTACTGACTCGAGGATAGGACGGTGGTGGAAAAACACAGCGGGGAGAGAAATACAAGACTCTACGTTTGTCTTCTCATCGAGCGTCGAGGAGAGGCTCGATGAATTTATTTGGTAGCGGAAGCGGATATAATACAGTGACCAAATCCAGGGTCGCACAAGACTGACTGGGACTCCTCTAGGTGTCGGACTCGCTATCAAACTCTTCATCCATGAGATCGCCTTCGTCAGCATTTGGCCAAATCAACAAGCCAGTGAGTACTTTGAAAGTACTCGCAAGACAGTTCGGACGTAAGATATAACAAATGCATGCATGGATGCGACATGATTAATTCATCAATGCACATTAAAATAAAATTAGCATAACGGGGTAAGAAAAAGGGGAAACGGCGGTAGTCCGCCTGAAATCCCAACATAACACAAATGAAGACCGATCGGGTGTCTGAAGCGACGCCTCGAAAGGTGAACAAATAAAAATAAGGAAAAAAGATGCCACAGTCGGGCGTCTTAGCGACACCACATAAAGGGCTTTAAAAGAAATACCACAGTCGGACGTCTGAGCGACATCGCAAAAAGGGCTTTAAAAAAATGCCACAGTCGGACGTCTGAGCAACATCACAGAAAGGGCTTTAAAAGAAATGCCACAGTCGGACGTCTGAGCGACATCGCAGAAAGGGCTTTAAAAGAAATGCCACAGTCGGACGTCTGAGCGACATCACAGAAAGGGCTTTAAAAGAAATGCCACAGTCGGACGTCTGAGCGACATCGCAGAAAGGGCTTTAAAAGTTCATCAGTAAATAATACTCATAATAAACATTCAATCCATGAGAATAAACGGGTTAGTCCATCCACAGGGATAATCATTCAACCGGACTTAGCACTCATGCGATTCACCGGAGTCTCTGTCATCAAAGCTGACAATCGATTAGGATAAGATGGAACGAAACTTGACATGGAAGAGATGATTTGGAGGAATATATGACTCTGCAGAGTTTGTACAAAATTTTTCCCACAGCCAACGGATTTCCGTAGTCACGAAGGACTAGTTCCGTTTACGGTATTTCGGAAGAAAACGCAGCTAACCGGTACACACCCATCCTACCTCTCGATGCTAGGAATCACCCTAGTCATCGTCCAAGAAAAACTTTTGAGACGGGGAGATCACAATCTCGAATGGCATGGGATCAAATTTATATACGCGCGCTCTAAGGGGTGCCCCCCTCTCGGTCCCAACCGGAAACACCCATGCCCCCTGACCGGATGACTGGCTTTAATCCAGGGCCATGGAACCATCATCACGGCCTCTCCTCTTTGGTGTGTACCATGAAAGTGGTTTGCAACTTACTAAACCATATCCCTTGCAGAAAACATGTGGTAGTACAAGGAAGGAAATGATAGGTACTGGACCGATATGGTTTGACACTGAAGTCACATAGTCTGGCGTAAGACTGGCATGCTACAACACTGCCATCGTACCCATCCTCATGCCAACACATGGCCATTCATATTCACATTCATCCACGTATGGATCGTTGAACTCACTCACCTTATTTTCACATAAAATAACGTTCATCGGTATGCTTACCAACATGCCATGAAACTGACTAAATGCAAAACATGCCGAGACACTCATCATATCAAAAGTTCAAACATGCTTGCCTGGTTCAGAGTAGTCGGAGCCTAGCTCGGTGAAGTTCGCGGCTCCGTCACCTCCTTCGGTATCTACGGTTTAAAGAAAATATATGCGCTAACGTAAATACCAAGGAGTGCACAGAAGGTAAACCAAATATTTTTCAAATAAATCTGATAAAAAACTAGACAAAATTTTAAAGAGAACAGAAAAAGAATCAATCAAAAATACTTTTCTGATTAAAAGTTATAAGGGTTTTTGTCCAGGGACTTATCTGTAATGAAACAGAAGATTTCCAGGGGCTAGTTTATAAAAACAGAAAACACTTCGGTAGCGACTACGCCAGCCCGAAGAGAAGACGCATTCTGCCCGAAGGCGCTTCCAGAAAACGATTCGAAAGAGAGAGCGGAGAGGCTGACGGTGGGGTCCCACCCGTCAGGTTCAAATGTTCAAACGGGGCGGCAGAGTTCGCCGGCGCCCGAGAGCCGCGGTGGTCGCCGGCGGCGATCCATGGCGAGGCAGAGAGATCGGAGAGTACCTCCGTGCTCAGGGTACCCTTCCGCGTCAGTTGATGGTGGTGGAGTCGGTCGGCGAGCACCACGTCGACGGCGAGCTCTGCTCCGGCGGACGGCGGCTCGGGTGGTCGAGGGGCTCGTCGGAGAGGGCTGCAAAGGTTAAATTGAAGAGGGGGTTATGCTCCTGGCAGCTAGAGAGGGTAACGAACGGGGTTTGAGCGCCGGAGATGGCCTCACCAGAACGAATCGGGCTGGAGGCCGAGGCGGGACGAGGCGGCCGGAGCTGGGGGAGGAGACCTCCTCGAGGTCCCCCTAGTGGCCTGGCGGGGTTTTGGTGAGTAGTGGGGGTGCTGCGTGCACGAGAGTGAGCTCGGGACCCCTTTATATAGGCGGTCCGAGGCGGTTGCCGTGAACGAGGATCACCGGCGAGCGATTACGGTGGCGCAGTGCTCAGTCGGGGTGGTTAGGGGGTCGAGCGTCATCACGGAGGTTCAATGGGTCCGTTTTGGTGTTAAACTGGCCGGGGTTTGGGTGTTAAGGGCGAGCTCGATGGAACGGTGATGGCGCGGGCCCGTCGGCGGCGGAGAGCGCGTTCCGTGCTTGCCGGCCACGGTGGCTGTGCTACGGGCGTGCGCTGGCGTGCATGAGGCCACGCGGAGGGCCAGGGAGCGATGGGCGGCGCGGAACGGCGTTCTTCCGTGGTGTGCCTCCTGTCGGCCGCCACGGGAGGTCCCGACGCCGCAGAAGACGCCGGCGAGGGCGAGCCAGCACGCTATCGACGCCAGGAAGGCTCCACGCACGCGTGTGCAGCTTCGGACAAGAGGAAGAGGCGGCGAGGAACGTGCCAAGGGCACTGTGGCCGCGTGACTGAAACTGACGGACTGAAGATGACACTGAAACTGAATTTTCTGAACTTTGAACAGTAACAGTGCCCACCAGGTGTTCGACCGAATGAAATTGGCCTCTGGTGATTTTTCCTTGAGCTGATTTTTGGTGGAGTGGCTTCTCCTTGCTCAAGTAGGCTGCATGATTTTTGGTGGAATTTTTGGAGCAGTGTGGATATGAATTTCACCAAATTTGGCAAATCTGGTCCAAACTTGCAGAGACTGCATTTTGAAAAATTTGAAAAGGGGAGGAGTGGATCAAGATGGTTCTGGGTTGTGGGTTCAAAGGACAATCCAGGAGAATTGGTTTGAGGTCAAAACTCAAATGAAAAAGTGTACTTGCTTTGAAAATCCCTCAGGCTCCAAATAATTTTCAGAATTGAATTGAGGGGAAAAATAATTAGAATAAAAATCCAAAACCAGTTTGGATTAGTTGGGACAGAGAATTTAGGTTGATCACTAGGGGGAGGGGAGGTTTTGGAGGAGTTTTATCTCATGGGCAAAAATACAAAGCCAAGGGTGGCTTCAAAGATAAGAAAAACCCAAATTTTCATAGAGCTTCACTTAAAAAAAAACAAATTAAAAACTCCCAAAAAAAATTTAGATTTTTAGAGGGAACTAACAGAGAAGAAGTTTGCAAAAGATCAACCACCAAAGTTTGAAAGAAATAAAATCTTTGCCAAGGCAAAAGGAGGTTTTTAAGAGGAAGGTTTTTCTGAAAAAGATTTTTTTTTTAAATGGTCTCTCCTCAAAACCACAAAGATTTGATAAAAAACCAAATAAAAACTTTGGAGTGTCACATCTCCTCAAGGGGGACCATGTCCGTGGACTAACGAATGTTAGTTTTGCTAAAGATCGTGCTTGCAGTGCCTGTATCGAAGGAAAGCTACATGAGAAGGCTCACCCTCCCACAACTATCATTTATTCAAAGAGGCCTTTGGAGCTGCTTCACATGGATCTCTTTGGGCCTCCATCCTTCTATAGTCTTGGAGATAGGAAGTATTTCTTGGTGATTGTGGATCACTACTCAAGGTACACGTGGGTGTATTTCTTCAAGAGGAAGAGCGAGACCCAACAAACCGTCATTGACTTTGCAAATGAAGCACAACGTCAACACAATGCAAAGATCTTGACAATAAGAAGTGACAACGGCACCGAGTTCAAGAAATACACCTTGGATGAGTTTCTTAGTGATGAGGGAATCAGGCATCAATATTCCGCACCCTACACCCCTCAACAAAACGGTGTTCCAGAGAGGAAGAACCGGACGTTGATGGATGCGGCAAGGACCATGATGGCGGAGTTCAAGTCTCCGTACAACTTTTGGGCCGAAGCCATCAACACCGCGTGTCATGCATCAAATCGGCTCTACCTCCGCAAGGGCTTGAACAAGACTCCATATGAAATACTCACCGGTAACAAGCCTAACCTCAAGTACTTCCGGGTATTCGGGTGTAACTGTTTCATTCTCAAGAAAGGTGTTCGGTTGTCTAAATTTGAGGCTAGAGCTTATGAGGGCATATTTGTTGGTTATGCTACAAACTCTCATGCTTACCGTGTCCTCAGTAAATCCACGGGACTTATTGAGGAGACATGTAACATGGAGTTTGATGAGAATAACGGCTCCCAAGTGGAGCAAAGTGGCACTTGTGATGTAGGTGATGAAATTCCTCCTCAAGCCATAAGAAGAATGGTTGTTGGTTTCATCCTACCCATTGAGGAACCACTTGTGGCCGAAGGAGAAGGACAATGCTCCACTCAAGTGGAGCCATCACCAACCCAAGGCCCACACGCTTCTGAAGAACAAAGTGAAGGCCCTCAACCTCATGAACAAGACCAAGGGCAAGATCATAGTCAAGACGGTGTGGACACACCAAGTGATGCCCAAGGTCAAGTTCTCTCCCCCGAGCAAGTTCAAGATCAAGAACAAGTTCATGACAGTGCTCAAGATGATCAAGTAACCGCTCCTCAACTCACCACCGAGGAGGAATTAGAGCGTCGTGCCGCCAAAGTTGCTTCCAAGCTCTCCACCAAGGATCATCTCATGACGAATGTGCTTGGAAGCTTAAGAAAGGGGGTAAGAACTCATAGACAATTAGCAAATTATTGTGAGCATCACATGTTTGTCTCTTGTGTGGAACCCCACAAGGTCTATGAGGCGCTAGAAGATCCGGATTGGCTCAATGCCATGCACGAAGAACTCAACAACTTCGAGCGCAACAAAGTGTGGAGATTGGTGCCAAGGCCAACAGGGAACCACAATGTCATTGGAACCAAGTGGATATTCAATAACAAGCAAGATGCCCATGGGATTATCATTCGCAACAAGGCTTGTTTGGTAGCACAAGGCTACTCCCAAGTCGAGAGTATCGACTATGGTGAAACCTTTGCTCCCGTTGCTCGTCTTGAATCCATCCGCATGTTGATTGCATATGCTTCTAATCATAACTTTAAGTTACAACAAATGGATGTGAAGAGTGCTTTTCTTAATGGTCCCGTTAATGAATTGGTTTACGTCAAGCAACCCCCCGGGTTCGAGGATCCCTACTTTCCCGATCATGTGTATCAACTCGATAAGGCACTCTATGGCCTTAAACAAGCCCCACGTGCGTGGTATGACCACCTTACCGAGTTGTTACAAGACCGTGGTTTTGAAGTTGGGCTAATCGACCCCACTCTTTTTACTAAGAAGGTCAAAGGGGAGTTGTTTGTGTGCCAATTATATGTTGATGATATTATCTTTGGTTCTCCTAACAAAGCTTTCAATGAGGAATTTGCCGCTCTCATGACCTCAAAGTTTGAGATGTCCTCCATGGGAGAGTTGAAGTTCTTTCTAGGGTTCGAAGTGAAGCAAAGAAGAGAAGGAACCATCATCAATCAATCCAAATACACTCAATACATGCTCAAGAGATTCAAGCTAAGTGACGTCAAGCCGGCTTCCACTCCAATGCCCACCAAGTGCCAACTTGACTTAGATCCCAATGGTAAAGTGGTGGATCAAAAGGTATATCGTTCCATGATTGGATCCTTGCTTTACCTTTGTGCATCTAGACCGGACATCATGTTGAGTGTGGGAATTTGTGCACGGTTTCAAGCCGCACCTAAGGAAAGTCACTATGTGGCGGTTAAACGAATCTTTCGATATTTGGCTCATACCTCTAACTTTGGCTTATGGTACCCAAGAGGATCAAACTTCAAGCTTGTAGGGTACTCAGATTCCGATTGGGCGGGAGACAAAGTGGATAGGAAGTCCACTTCCGGAGGTTGCCAATTCCTTGGTTGCTCTTTGGTAAGTTGGTCTTCCAAAAAGCAAAGTTGTGCGTCTCTCTCGTCCACCGAAGCGGAATATGTGGCGGCCGGTAGTTGTTGTGCACAACTCTTATGGATGAGGCAAACTTTAAAGGATTATGGTGTCACTTGTGACAAAGTGCCTCTTTGGTGTGACAATGAAAGTGCCATCAAGATCTCTCTCAACCCGGTGCAACACTTCAAGACGAAGCATATTGAGATCCGGTATCACTTCATCCGGGATCACATTAGGCGAGGAGAGATCGAGCTCAACTACGTCAACACTCATGATAACCTTGCAGTTATCTTCACGAAGCCCTTGGATGAAGCAAGATTTCACGAGTTAAGGCATGAGCTAAATATCATTGATTCGAGCAATGTTGCTTGAACCCTTGCACACCCCACCATACTCAACGTGTTGTCCTATTTAGATGTAGGCATGGACATAGGGGGAGTGATGTTCTCTCAATGAACTCTCCCTCCCCCCATTATGCATAAATCAATCAAGTCTTTCACATTAGCCATGTTTGATGGTACTTGTGCTTCAAAGATGAGTTTTGGTCATGGACCCAAGGATAATTATTCACGGTGCCATACCATTGACTCAAACATAGGTGGCTACGGCCACCGCCCTCTCTTTTGGAGAGGTGGTGTCTCGTGGTTGGTTCGTCTGTCGTGTGCCCTTCTGGTTTTGTGTGTTGCTTTGTCTTGTGGTGTCGTGTTGGCTCGGAGTGGTTTGTGCAAAGATCCAGTTTTTCGCGCTTGAAACGTGCATCTTCTTGAGCCCACGGTACTACCGCTTCTGGGCGCGGTACTACCACTTTGGGAGGCACGGTACTACCGCGCCACAACACGGTACTACCGCTCTGGTGTGGTACTTCGGAAGTACCGCACCGTGCGGTACTACCGTGTCTGGGCACGGTACTACCGTGCCGTCAAGGGCGCGTGGGGGTTATGACTCGTGCAGGGGAGTTCCAACTCCCCATACCCATTCATTGTCTCTCTCTCCACGTCTCTCCCTCTCAAGAACGGCGCCGAAGGCCCTTGCCGGATCTCCATCTCCGGCCACTCTCCCCGGATTCCGACCGGTGGGATCGTTCCCCACCACTTCCTCTTGCCATGGACCAAGGTTTTTCCCCAAATCCCTCTTTTTCTTGGTTGTTCTCTTGCTTCTAGGATTTTGGGGAGAAACTTGTCGTTCTTGAGATTTTAGGCCAAATCTATGAAAGAGTAGGATGTAGGAGAGTCGTGATGCGTAGGAAACATACTTGATATGCTGTCTTGTGGTAGCTTTGTCCAACCGTAGTACCGCCATGGTTTCGCGGGCTTTCTCAGAGTTGAACCAGTTCAGATCTGACGCGGTGCGGTACGACCGTGCCCGACGTGCGGTACTACCGCTCTTGCGGTACTACCGCCCGTCAGGTGCGGTACTACCGTACCGTGTGGTACTACCGCGCCGGCCGCGGCGCTAAGGTCGTACTACCGCTCCTACACCCGGTACTACCGTGATCTTGCATGGTACTACCGCGTCTAGGAGTCGTACTACTCTCTTAGCTCCACAGCTCTTGGCAGTACTACCGTAGGGATCAAATCTCTCTCTAGGCATTTATCATGTGTGCTTTCTACTTGTTTCCCTTGCTTTGTTGTGGTCTTTGCATTAATCTCTCTTGGCTGTTGTGGGTGTTTTTTTTGCGTTCTGTGTCTTAGGTGGTGGCTCTCGCCGTTCCAATCCCAGTCGTGACACTAGCTCCAAGCGTCTGCGTAACCCCCAAGATGAAGCCCCAGAGGGCTCCAATGCCCCCAAGCGCAATGTCAAGACCACTGCCAGCAAGCTAAAGGAACCGGCTAAGGACATGGACGAGATTTCAACCACTGAGTATGTCGAGCGCCGGAAGATCAATCCCTATGTGAATCCTCGGGCTATCCTCAGAGGCACCGAGTTGTTCTGGACCAAGCAAAAGGCTCTCATCTATCTGGATGTGATCAAGAACAAGCAGAATACCTTCGTGGATGTCAAGTGGATAGGCATGCATCACCTGCGGAAAGACAAGTTTCGTGATTATTTTGGAGAGGCTCTGGACTTGGTGGAGCAGTTTGCTATTGAGCCGGTGATCTCCTTTCACCTTGACTATGACCCTGAGCTTATCTGTCAGTTCTTTGCCTCAGTGTACTTTCATCCCGGGGAGGAGCAGAGGATGACCTGGATGACCAATGGCCGTCAGCTGTCTGCTACATGGAAAGAGTTCATGGATCTGCTGCACATTCCTGATGACGGGCTTCACACCCCCGTTGGTGTTCGCCCCCATGCCAACTCTGAGTCTGCCAACAAGAACCAGCTTCGGCCCTTCCTTGTTGAGAAGGTACTCCCCAATGGCAAGTCATCTTGGGTGTTGAACTCCTTTCTGGATATCATGCATCACATCTTCCGCAACACTCTGTTTCCACGCATTGGCGACAAGGACAAGGTTCATGCATATCTAGTGGACATGTTGCTCTTGTGTGCAGAGGCACGTACTTCTCAGACTCAGCCACTTGATGTCTCACACATCATGTGGTGTGAGCTTCGGTTTGCGGTGTTCACTCGCAAGGTACCTATCTATGGACCGTACCTGTTTCTGCTGCTCTCCACCACTTGGGAGAAGACGTATCCAGGTGATGAGTTCCTTGCTCCAGACTGGATTCGCCATGAGTCCATCAGCCTGCGCGTCAAGCCCAACTGGGCCAACACCACTATCCGTGCTGAGGCATCTTCTTCTAGGAGGGCTGCTGGTGAGGGGGAGGCTGCTGCTGCTAAGACTGCTGCTGAGGACCGTGCTGCTAGGTCCACCACTTCTTCCTCTGAGCCGTCATAGGCCAAGAAGCTGAAGGACAAAATGAAGACTCTCTTCTGCATGCAGGCGAAGGGACAGTACAGGGCTCACGTGACTGACAAGGAGAGTCGCCACCGTGACAAGAAGGTGATGAGGCTCTTTGGAGAGGATGTGTCTGGCGGGTCTGAGGACGTCATCACACCTGAGGCTGCCTGGATGTCAAAGCAGGGCTACAAGTGGACCAGTTCAGAGGATGACATCGAGGAGACTATCCCCGCCGCTGAGTCTGACGAGGAGCACGAGGAGCAGTGGGACGACTTCTCTGCCTGAGCCACCCCGTGTGTGTAGGTGTCCTCTCTGCCTTTTTGGCGTCTCGATGCCAAAGGGGGAGAGAGTGTAGGGATTTGCGTTGTGTCGTGCTTGGTGTGTTTGTTTGCTTTGTCATTTGGACCTCGTTTGCTTTTGTTCGGTTTGTGCCTTCGAGACCTATCCTCCATATGGTGTAAGACATATGCACTCTATCTATCTTAGTTATCTTATGTTTGTACTATCTTGTCTAGTGATAAATGTGCCTTGTCTCTATAATATAGGGGGAGCTTTGTTCCTAGTATTCGTGCTCATCTAGGTGGCACACATTTAGGGGGAGCCCGTCTATATTATAGAGAGGAGGGGTTTGCTTTTACTTAATAGTATTTTTCCTTGTGCAAATCCCCTTTTGTCATCAATCCACCAAAAAGGGGGAGATTTTAAGGACATATTTATCCCTAAGTGTTTTGGTGATTGATGACAATGCATTTGCGGACTAATCGTGTGCCATGAGTTTTCAAGACACTTCTTTGCTAGGCACAAGACGATTGGGTGCCCCTTGAAGACTGATGAAGACGGCGTCTTTTCTACGTTTCTTTTTGGTGGATTTGAGTCGTAGGAAAGCCATACTATTAAGAGGGGGTCCGCGTTGGAAAGGTTTGGGTGGAATCATCACGTACACGTCTCCTTTTATCCCCTCCTTCTTCCTTGGAGCTTCCTCCGTTTTCCCTGCCTCCTTTGACTGGCTGCTGTTGTGGTTGCGGTAGTACTGCTCCTGGATCAAAGGTAGTACCATAGGCATCCACGGTAGTACCGCGCGGTGGTGAGGTAGTACCGCGGGTGCTCATGGTAGTACCGCTCCCGTGGAGCCGCACTACCGCTGCCCACCAGGCTAGTGCCGCCCCTTTGCGGTAGTAGGAGCGGATGTAATTTTTTACATCCGCACCTGCCGCGGTAGTACCGCTTTCGCCGTGCGGTAGTACCGCGCTATGCGTTCAGGCAGTAGTACCGCCCCTCGGCAGTACTACTGTGTCGGGTTTTTGCTACTTCCGTTTATTTGCGGAAGTAGCCACGAAAGTTTCCCTTCTCCCTGGCTGGGACTTTTGCCTTGCGGTAGTACCGCATGGGGGGCGCGGTAGTACCGCGCGTGCGGAAGTACCGCCCCCAGCTTGCGTCTGTCTTTGTGCTGGGGTCGCGGCAGTACTGTGGGACGGTACGGTTGTACCGCACTGCCGTGCGGTAGTTCCGCTTGGTTGCAAGCAGTAGTACTGCGTGGCCTTGCGATAGTACCGCTGGTCGCGGGCTGGTTGGTGGGTAACGGTTGGATCTTTTCCACACACTATATAAAGGGTCTCCTTCTTCCCCATTGACTCACCTCTTCCACCATTAAAGCTCCGTTATTGCTCCAAGCTCCATTTTCGCCCGATCTCACTCCCTAGCCAACCAAACTTGTTGATTTGCTCGGGAGTGGTTTAGAAGGCCCCGATCTACACTTCCACCAAGAGATATTTGATTCCCCCCTACTAATCCCTTGTGAATCTTGTTACTCTTGGGTGTTTGAGCATCCTAGACAGTTGAGGTCACCGCGAAGCCATAGTCCTTTGTGGTGAAGCTTCGTGGTGTTGTTGGGAGCCTCCAATTGAGTTGCGGAGATTGCCCCAACCTCGTTTGTAAAGGTTCGGTCTCCACCTCCAAGGGCACCAATAGTGGAATCATGGCATCTCGCATTGTGTGAGGGCGTGAGGAGATTACAGTGGCCCTAGTGGCTTCTTGGGGAGCATTATGCCTCCATACCGCTCCAACGGAGACGTACTTCCTCTCAAAGGGAAGGAACTTCGGCAACACATCCTCGTCTCCACCGTCTCCACTCTTGGTTATCTCGTGCCTTTACTTGTGTAGCTTATTTGTTCCATATATCTTGCTTGCTTGTGTTCCTATTCGTGTTGCATCAAATAGGTTGCTCATCTAGTTGCATATCTAGACAACCTACTTTGATGCAAAGTTTAAATTGCTAAAGAAAAGCTAAAAATTGTTAGTTGCCTACTCACCCCCCCTCTAGTCAACCATATCGATCCTTTCACTCCCACTAGCCACCTGTGTGTGAAGCACGTCGGTAGAACCAGTTTCATGAACGCGGTCATGTAATGTCGGTCCGGGCCACTTCATCCAACAATACCGCCGAATCAAACTAAGACGTTGGTGGTAAGCAGTATGACTATTATTGCCCACAACTCATTATGTTCTATTCATGCATATAACATTTACGCATAGACCGGGCTCGGATGCCACTTTTGGGGAACAAAATATTTAAAAAAAATTCCTACAATCATGCAAGATCTATCTAGGAGATGCATAGCAACGAGACGGGAGAGTGTGTGCACGTACCCTCGAAGACCGTACGTAGAGGCATTTAGTAACGCGGTTGATGTAGTTGAACGTCTTCACGATCCAACCGATCCAAGTACCAAATGTACGGCACCTCCGTGTTCAGCACATGTTCAACATGATGACGTCCCTCTAGCTCTTGATCCAGTTGAGGATGAGGGAGATTTCTGTCAGCACGATGGCGTGGTGACGGTGATGATGAAGCTACCGGTACAGGGCTTTGCCTAAGCATTACGACGATATAACCGAGGTGTTAAACTGCGGAGTGGGGCAGCGCACACGGCTAAGAGATTGTCTGTTGTGCTTTGGGATGCCCCCTGCCCACGTATATAAAGGAGGAGGGAGGAGGAGGACATCCAAGGGGGGCGCGCGCCATAGGGTAGTCCAACTAGGATTCCCAATCCTAGTTGGAGTCCCCTTCCTTTTCCAAGAGGGGGAGAGAGGGAAGGAGGAGGAGAGGGAGAAGGAAAGAGGGGGGCGCTGCCCCCTCCCTAGTCCAATTCGGACTTTCCAGGGGGGCCACCCCTTGTGGCCCTTCTGTCCTTTCCACTAAAGCCCATTAAGGTCCAATACTTGCCCGAGAGGTTCCAGTAACCTCCCGGTACTCCGAAAAATACTCGAATCACTTCGGAACCATTCCGGTGTCCGAATATAACCTTCCAACATATCGATTTTACCTCTCGACCATTTCGAGACTCCTCGTTATGTCCGTGATCTCATCCAGGACTCTGAACAATCTCCGGTCATCAAATCACATAACTCATAATACAAATCATCATCGAAAGTTAAGCGTGCGGACCCTACGGGTTTGAGAACTATGTAGTCATGACCGAGGCACATCTCCGGTCAATAACCAATAGCGGGACCTGGATGCTCATATTGGTTCCTACATATTCTATGAAGATTGTCGGTGTCAAAACCGGCGGATCTCGGGTAGGGGGTCCCGAACTGTGCGTCTAAGGCGGATGGTAACAGGAGGCAGGGGACACGATGTTTTACCCAGGTTCGGGCCCTCTTGATGGAGGTAAAACCCTACGTCCTGATTGATTTATTCTTGATGATATGAGTATTACAAGAGTTGATCTACCATGAGATCGGAGAGGCTAAACCCTAGAAGCTAGCCTATGGTATGATTGTCTGTTGTCCTACATACTAAACCTCCGGTTTATATAGACACCGGAGGGGGCTAGGGTTACACAAGGTCAGTTACAAAGGAGGAGATATACATATCCGTATTGCCTAGCTTGCCTTCCACGCCAAGTAGAGTCCCATCCGGACAAGGGACAAAGTCTTCAATCTTGTATCTTCATAGTCCAACAGTTCGGCCAAAGGATATAGTCCGGCTGTCCGGAGACCCCCTAATCCAGGACTCCCTCAGTAGCCCCTGAACCAGGTTTCAATAACGACAAGTCCAGCGCGCAGTGTTGTCTCCGGCATTGCAAGGCGGGTTCCTCCTCCGGATATACCACAGAAGAGTTCAAATAAAGGATAGTGTTCGACCCTGCAAAATAAGTTCCACATACCACCGTAGAGAGAATAATATTTCCACAAATCTAATCTGCTGACACGTTTTGGCCACATGACATTGTGCCATGGCCCGGTGATTATTCGAACCATTTCCTTTAACTAGCCCCGCACATAACGCGTGGCAGTTTTTTGACACGTCTTGTCAAAGCAGAGATCGTGTTCCCCTTATCACGGGATTCTCATCAATACGGGCGTGGGTAACCCAACCGCGCCATCGATTACGGCGCTTGGGGGATAATCGAGTTTTACCAGGCTAGTGGGGGCGCACAGTTTTGGCCGTCCTTATAAATGGATAAGGTTTAACCTTTCTCTACCCACGCCTTCTTCCTCCTTGCTCACCCGTTCTTGCGCACTCAAGCCCCAACGCCCAAGTCCGCATCTTTCTCCTCAACCTCCTCCAAACATGTCCGGAGCGGGAGGGAAGTGGATGGCTTCCTCCGTTATGGAGGAACACATCAAAAAGCTGCGCGGAGCCGAATACTTAGCCGCGAATATCGCGCATCGGCTGCTCGCTGCGGGGAAGATCGTCCCTACCCGGAACCTCATGAGAGGGTAGTTTTCCTCCACCACTTCCTCTGCGGACTGGGGTTTCCCCTTCATCCATTCGTCCGTGGTCTCATGTTCTACTACGGGCTGGACTTTTATGATCTGGCCCCGAACTTCATTCTCAACATTTCGGCGTTCATCGTCGTCTGTGAGGCCTTTCTCCGCATACGCCCCCACCTCGGTCTATGGCTGAAGACCTTCAATATCAAGCCGAAGGTGGTGGGCGGCCAACAAGAAGAATGCGGCAGAGCCATGGTGGGCAAGATGCCCAATGTTATATGGCTCGAAGGCTCCTTCGTGGAGACCATAAAGGGGTGGCAATCGGCGTGGTTCTACATCACCGAGCCGCGCAACACCAACTGGGTAGCTGCCCCCGGGTTCCGATCTGGATTCCCTACATGGCTCACTTCCTGGAAAGAGAAGGGCCTATCGGGGGGTTCATCGGTAGAGCTGGATGGACTCCAGAAATGTATCCGGAACATGGCAAGCAAGAAACTCAAGCTTGTCAACATAGTCCAGGTCATGCTCATCCGCTGGATCCTCCCGTGTCAACAACGGGACTTCAACTTGTGGGAGTTCGACCCGGCCCAGCACCAAACTCTGAGCGAGCTCTTCGACACGATGCACAAGGACGTCTGGAGGGTGCTGTTCAAGGGCGCCAAGGTCCCTCCCTCTCTCACCGAGGACCGCAGACTAAGTGCGAAGCGGCAAGCGCATTCGGTAAGTTCTATACATCCGGTAGGGTATTTATTTCTCCTAGCTTAACCATGTGCAAGGTCTAAGCTCCCATGCCTTTGACAGGACTGGGTGGAGACGTCGGGGCAGATTAACTGTCTGGCCCCTCTGCCCGAAGACACTATGGACGCTCTCCTGATGGAGATGCTGACTCCGGCTCCTTACAAGGTGCTGGAGAAGACCAAGAAGGCCAAGGGAACCCGAAAGAGTTCCCGATGCCAGGTGTTATCGGACTCATCGTCCGATAACTCCGCGACGCACTCCTCCCCCGAAGACGAGGAGGAAGATGAAGATGCTCCCCCTCCAGTCGGGGGAGACAAGAAAAGGAAGGTCGCCCCAACCGGGGGGGCCGGAGGGTCCAAGAAGGGAAGGACTCTCCTTCCGGACTACTCCACCATGGCCGTCGAAGGCGAAGACGAGTGGCCGCTCAGGGACAAGCCCCTGGCGAAGTCGTAAGTATTCGGATGCCAGAGTAACTCATAGCATACCTTTGTTGCACTGCCTCTCCTAACGCCAAATTATGACTATGCAGACCGCCACGAGCCCGTATCGATGTATCGTCGGACGGCTCCCTGGGCTCGTCGGATATGGATAGCGAACCACTTCCGACCGCCACCTCCCCTTGCCCTACGGACAACGCCGAGGTATTGTCTCAAGAGGCACCGGGTCGAGGGGAGACAGTCCCGGAGGTGCCTCAAGGCGACCTTCCGGACTCCGGGAGCAAGGCTCCCGAGGGCTCCGAGTTCGGCCCTCAGCTGAACACCATGCCGGAAACCCAAGTGGTTCTAGACTCGAGCAGGCGGCCTCCTTCCAAAAGGGGCAAGACGCCTGTGCCGGTGACCTCTGTCCATCTAGAGGCACCGGAACATCTGCTGGGAGTGCTTCGCAGCGCTTCCATCGACGAAGAGCACCGCAATATTATGAGTGCGGTGGTCCAGAAGGATCATTCCGCCAAGAGCGGACTGACTGAAGCCTTAGCCAGCCTTCTAACAGGCTTTGAGGTAAGTTTTTGAAATATGGGAAAAAATATTACCGCATAGATAGTAGCCCCTGATGCTTTGTTCGGTGTTCACAAAGAAAAGCCGAACAGAGGATCAAACAATATCCCAGGAGTCTAATATAAGTATGCCAATATGCGTATGCAGGCTTCACTGCTGGCCTCTGTCGCACTAACTGCGGAGGTCGCCGTACTGAAGAAGGACCTTAAAGGGTCCAAGGACGAGCTCGGCCTTGCCAAGAGGCAGCTCGAGGAGAACAAAGGTAAGTAGTACCTAGTCTATGGATATGTATAAAGAGAATGCGGTTGCAAAATGATAGGATCATCATTAATTTGCCAGGGGCCACGACCGAGGTGGCGACCCTGAAGCAAGCGCTATCCGAGGCCGAAAACAAAGCGGCCAAGGAGTGCACCGAGCGGGAAAGGCATGAGGCATGGGTGGGCGAGGTGCAGCAAGAGCTCCACGCTCTCGTGACGAAGCACGAGGCGTTGGAGCTTGACCTGAAGACGCGAGAGTCCGAGCTTGCCGCGGCCCTTGAGAGCGCAAAGAATGCCAAGGCCGAAGCCCAAAAGGCCCTCCAGGAGATTGATGCGATGAAGAAGATAGCGGCGGGTAAGGCATTCTATATGCAAAGCAAGCATGTGAAAGTAAATTACTTGTTACTTACCCGAATCCGGAGCTCTCCAGGAGCATTCGTGGATTTGCCCCGCTGCGTGACGGATGCCGCAATGTTTTACCAGACCGAGGAGGGAAGCTCAACGGAGAAGTTGTTCTGGGCCCAATATACTGGGACCGAATACCCGGTGCCTATGAGCGACCAGCTAAAGCAGCTGGTCGAGCTACACAAGGCGGCCGAACTGGCCATGAAGGGCTTTATAGTCCGGCTGTGGCCTGGCGACGCCCTTCCGAACAGCTACTTCGGCCTGGTGAGGCGGCTTGTGGATGCCTGCCCACGACTGGAAGTCGTTAAGCGGTCCGTCTGCATCGAAGGTGCATGCCGGGCTTTCGCCCGTGTGAAGGTGCAATGGGCCAAGCTAGACGCCGTGAAGCTGATCAAGGAAGGGCCGCCGGAGGGCAAGGAGCATCGCCACCCTGAGATGTACTATGAGGGTGTCCTAAAGGGTGCCCGTCTCGTAGCGGACGAGTGTACCAAAGATACAATATTTGAGTAAACCCGCTCGTGTAATCCTGTATTCATGAAAACTTGTTCATATGCGCTATGCAATGCTTGTTTGAATTTAAAATATTACCTTCTGTTCAGCTGTTTATCAAATCTGAGAGATGGCTAGTCGTCGGCTTCTGCCCCCATGCCACGAGTGCTGGGGTGTTCGGGATAAACCTGAGCACTCTTGTTCCCATTTTTGGGTCCTTCAAGGGAGGTGCTCAGCACAACGAACAAGGAAATCAGACTATAATGCGTTATCACTCTCACTTAGCCATAGAATTCTATAATTTTAAATTTCGGCGAAGCCCCTAGTATTTGGAAGGCCGGATCTGGGGCGCAATACACGCCTTAAGCCGAACAGGGCCGACTCCTCGCTCTAAGCGGCATAAGTCTTTAAGGACTCGAAAACCTCTCGAACAGCGACCAGTCTCTTGCCTTATCATGACAGTCAGTTTTAGCTTTCTCTACTAAGGTGCTTAGCCCAGCTGAACCGGGGCACAATCGCAGTAGTTCTCCCAGTGCTACCTTAGCCGATATAGAGGAACATAAGGTACCAAAACATGGGAGCCGGGCAAACCCAACTATTGACCAAACACATGATTCGGAGATGATGCATATAATGCTATAAGTTCGGGGTGCCGCACTTGTGAAAGTGTTCGGACTTCCCACACCATATTGTGGGGGTACTTAAGCCCCTGGTGTATTGGCCATACCAAAGTGTACGGTTGCAAGGTGTCATTAATGAACACATATATAAAAGAAAAGTGCAAAAACAGATAGAAGCTACGCATTGTTTGTTCAAAAAGGTGCGTTAAAGCAGAATGATACATGCAGTGCAATAAGCAAAAAGTAGGACTATGTCCCCTCCAAGGGCAAGTTGAAGAATAGTATTAAAGCAAGTATTTCACTAATTATCGTAATCCACCTGGGAGTTCCGTGGTGTGATGTAGCTTTCTGCCTCCTTGGTTGCTGCATCATGTGTTCGCAATCATGCTGCCAGATAGGGTTTCCAGAGATTAATGTCCTGAAAGAGAGAAAAATAACAAAGCGGGAAGCCCCTAGTGCGGTTTAAGCCGCGTCTTGGAGCGTGCCGTAATCGTGCCCCCTCCCTACCTGTGCCCATGGTATTTTTAATGCGTAATTATGTATGCGAGGCACGAGTTTCGCCGTTTGGCTTGGGCTGGGGTGGGGGCTGCATTGCTATGCGAGCTCGGAACGTGCCAGGCGGTCCTGTTGCCGATTACTCCGGGCGCGCTTGAAGGTGTTCGGGTGCTTAAACGCCGAACTAGTGGATTGCCTTAAGAGTCTGCTTTGTGCTTCCGCTGCGAGGGCCGCAGTGTGCTCCTCCGTTCAAAGAGAGCGCTCTGTGTTTCCATTAACTGTAATGACCCCCTGAGGTCCTGGCATCTTGAGCTTGAGGTATGCATAATGCGGTACCACATTGAATCTCGCAAATGCGGTTTGCCCGAGCAGTGCATGATAACCACTGCAGAACGGGACTATATCGAAGATTAACTCTTCGCTTCAGAAGTTATCTGGGGATCCGAAGACCACTTCCAGTGTGACTGAGCCTGTGCAATGGGCCTCTACACCTGGTATGACGCCTTTAAAGGTCGTTTTTGTGGGTTTGATCCTTGAGGGGTCTATACCCATTTTGCGCACTGTGTCTTGGTAAAGCAGGTTCAGTCTGCTGCCGCCATCCATAAGGACTCGAGTGAGGTGAAATCCATCAATGATTGGGTCTAGGACCAGTGCGGCGAATCCGCCATGACGGATACTAGTGGGGTGGTCCCTGCGATCGAAGGTGATCGGACAGGAGGACCATGGGTTGAACTTTGGGGCGACTGGCTCCAACGCATATACGTCCCTGAGCGCACGCTTTCGCTCCCTCTTGGGGATGTGGGTTGCATATATCATGTTGACCGTCCACACTTGTTGGGGGAACCTCTTCTGTCCTCCGGTGTTCAGCTGCCGGTGCTCTTCCTCATCATCGCTATGTGGCCCCTTATCTTTGTTTTCAGCAATTAACTTGCCGGCCTGCTTGAACACCCAACAATCCCTGTTGGTGTGGTTGGCTGGCTTGTCGGGGGTGCCGTGTATTGGACACGAGCGATCGAGTATGCAGTCCAAACTGGACGGGCCCGAAGTGCTTATTTCAAATGGCTTTTTCAGCTGGCCGGGTTTAGAGCCTTTGAATCCGGCATTGACTGCCGTATCCTCGGTATTGTCGCTGTTAATGTGGCGCTTATGTTTGTTGCGACGTGACCTGCCATTGCCGTCCTTGCTATCCGAAGTACCATGGTTCTTTGATATGTTATTACTGCGAGCAAGCCAGCTGTCTTCTCCTCCACAAAAGCGGGCCATGAGTGTCGTGAGGGCTGCCATAGATTTCGGCTTTTCTTGACCAAGGTGCCGGGCTAGCCACTCATCGCGGATGTTGTGCTTGAAAGCTGCTAGGGCCTCTGCATCCGGACAGTCGATGATTTGATTTTTATTTGTTAGGAACCGTGTTCAGAATTGCCTGGCCGATTCCTCTGGCTGCTGAATTATGTGGCTCAAGTCATCGGCATATGGTGGTCGCACATAAGTGCCCTGAAAGTTGTCGAGGAATGCGGCTTCCAGATCTTCCCAACAGTCAATGGACTCTGCTGGCAAGCTATTGAGCCAATGCTGAGCTGGTCCTTTGAGTTTGAGTGAGAGGTATTTAATGGCGTGTAGATCATCACCGCGTGCCATGTGGATATGCAGGAGGAAATCCTCGATCCATACCGCAGGATCTGTTGTGCCGTCGTATGATTCTATATTTATGGGTTTGAAACCTCTGGGATTTGATGATCCATTACTCCATCTGTGAAGCATAAGGGGTGTGCGGCACCTCTGTACTGGGCTATATCGCGACGCAGCTCCAATGAGTCTTGCCCGCTGTGTTCGGCCCGGCCGGATTTACTTTTACTGTATCCGGCGTGACATTTGTTGTCTCGCGTAGTGGCGCGCCCTCGTGATCCATAGTTCGATCTTGCATGTTTTGCTTTGTCCTCCAGTATGTCTCGCAGGTCTGGCGTATTACCCCATGCCTTTTTATTTGAATGGCGTAGGGGTGCAGGCTGAGCTTTTGGCTGGAATGCCTCTCTATCGCGGCCACGAGGTGGCCAATCAGCCGCGTCATATGCTTCTTCCTCCAGTTGGGGTCGCAACCTGCATTTTGGGTAACTCTTGGAGGGGCGTTTGAGTTTATATTCCTCGGCCGCCAGGACTTCAGTCCATCTGTCAGCTAGCAGATCTTGATCAGCTTGAAGCTGGTGCTGCTTCTTCTTAAGGCTATTTGTCATGGCTATAAGCCAGCGCTTGAAGCGCTCTTGTTCGACGGGATCCTCTGGCACGACGAATTCATCATCGTCGAGGCTTGCCTCGTCTTTGGAGGGAGGCATGTAATTATCATCCTCCTCATCTGCCGCTCTCTCAGGAGGGCTGGCCTCTCCATCCTCCTGCCCTAAATCATGCTGGAGGGATTTATTGCCATCTTCGGCACTATCCGGAGTGCTATTATCTCCGATGCCGGTATCACCACTTTTGCTTTGGCAGGACTTAGAGCGGCGCCGCTGACGTCGGCGCTTGGGTTGATTCTTGGAGGGGTCATCCTCCCCTGTCTCGTCGCCATTGCCTTCTTTGGGTGTGTCCACCATGTATATATCGTATGCTGAGGTGGCTGTCCAGTGCCCTGTGGGCAGTGGTTCCTCTTCGCCTCCCGCATCGTTGTCCATACCGTCGATGTCTTCAGAGTCAAAGTCGAGCATGTCGGTTAAGTCGTCGAAAGTGTCTACTAAGTGGGTGGTGGGTGGGTAGCGAATTTCTTCGTCATCCGCATCCCAATCCTGCCGGACATAGTTCGGCCAGGATCCTCCTGACAAGGAGAGAGACCTTAATGAGTTCAGTATGTCGCCAAAGGGCGAGTGCTGAAAAATATCCGCAGAGGTAAACTCCATGATCGGCGCCCAATCGGATTCGTCAGGAACGGGCACAGGCGGTTCGGAGTCCGTGGCCGGAGAAGGATCCGGCAGTCTGACAACACGGCTCTCGTGCAGGGTAAGGTCGATGTTCGGCTCGATCGCCACTGAGGGTAATGCCTCCATGGCGGGGTCCATCCACCCGTGCATGGACGACGCAACTGGCTCCGAATTGAGGGTTGGAGCGGCTGCCGGTGCGATCTCCTGAACATTGTCTGATGCTAGAGCTAAATCGTACTCATCGTGACCGTGTGATGCACAAGGTAGGGGCTCGAATCCGTCGAAGATCAAATCTCCGCGGATATCGGCCGTGTAGTTTAAGCTTCCAAACCTAACCTGGTGGCCAGGGGCATAACTTTTGATCTGCTCCAGATGGCCAAGCGAGTTGGCCCGCAGTGCGAAGCCGCCAAACACAAAGATCTGTCTGGGGAGAAAAGTCTCACCCTGGACTGCATTACTATCGATGATAGAAGGAGCTATCAAGCCTAACGGCGACGACATAGAGGAACTCTCAATGAAAGCACCAATGTTGGTGTCAAAACCGACGGATCTCGGGTAGGAGGTCCCGAACTGTGCATCTAAGGCGGATGGTAACAGGAGGCAGGGGACACGATGTTTTACCCAGGTTCGGGCCCTCTTGATGGAGGTAAAACCATACATCCTGCTTGATTTATTCTTGACGATATGAGTATTACAAGAGTTGATCTACCACGAGATCGGAGAGGCTAAACCCTAGAAGCTAGCCTATGGTATGATTGTCTGTTGTCCTACAGACTAAACCCTCCGATTTATATAGACACAGGACGGGGCTAGGGTTACACAAGGTCGGTTAGAAAGGAGGAGATATACATATCGGTATTGCCTAGCTTGCCTTCCACGCCAAGTAGAGTCCCATCCGGACACGAGACAAAGTCTTCAATCTTGTATCTTCATAGTCCAACAGTACGGCCAAAGGATATAGTCCGGCTGTCCGGAGACCCCCTAATCCAGGACTCCCTCAAAGATCTTTATCGATCAAACCACATAACAACATGCGTCATTCCCTTTGTCATCGGTATGTTACTTGCCCAAGATTCGATCATCGGTATCCTCATACGTAGTTCAATCTCGTTACCGGCAAGTCTCTTTACTCGTTTTGTAATGCATCATCCCGCAACTAACTCATTAGTCACATTGCTTGCAAGGCTTATAGTGATGTGCATTACCGAGAGGGCCTAGAGATACCTCTCCGACACACGGAGTGACAAATCCTAATCTTGATCTATGCCAACTCAACAAACACCTTCAAAGGCACCTGTAGAGCATCTTTATAATCACCCAGTTACGTTGTAGCGTTTGATAACACACAAAGTGTTCCGCCAGTATTCGGGAGTTGCATAATCTCATAGTCAGAGGAATATGTATAAATCATGAAGAAAGCAATAGCAATCAAACTAAACGATCATTATGCTAAGCTAACAGATGGGTCTTGTCCATCACATGATTCTCTAATGATGTGATCCCGTTCATCAAATGACCACACGTGTCTATGGTCAGGAGAGTTAACCATCTATGATTAATGATCTAGTCAAGTAGAGGCATACAGGGACATTCTGTTTGTCTTTGTATTCACATATATACTAAGTTTCTAGTTAATACAATTCTAGCATGAATAAGAAACATTTTTCATGATATAAGGAAATATAAATAACAACTTTATTATTGCCTCTAGGGCATATTTCCTTCAACTTGAGGCATCATCATCGAAGTCTGATTCGAGCGAATTTTCTGATGATTCATAGGCAATGAAGGCATTGCTCCTTCCTATCCTTCTGCGAAATTCTTCTTCATCTGATTCAGAGTCTGTCACCTCCTCTTTAGAATCCAGGGTCATATCATCACACACTAGTATGCGTCGGTGCTATACAAACGGGTTTTACCCCCTTTCCGCGACGACATTTGGAACCGCCGCCAAGTGAGTGTGGGCGATAGGGGGTCCTTCCCACACGACCCAAAAATCGTCGGGGATAGGCCCTCCTGGGACACCAAATGAGCTCGTGTGTGATTGGGCGAGGCATCGAAACCCAATCATTTCCGTAGGTATGTACATCCCACACGGTGAATCCCAGAAAAACATCTCCGTAGGTATGTACATTCCACACGGTGAATCCCAGAAAAACATTTTCGTAGGTATGTATATCACACACAGTCAACCTAAGGAATACGTTTCCGTTCTTATGTACATTCCACACAATCAATCCAGGGAAAACGTTTACGTTCACATGTATATCACACACAGTCAATCCAAGGAATACGTTTCTGTTCTTATGTACATCCAACACAGTCAATGCAGGGAAAACGTTTCCGTTCGTACGTACATCCCACACAGTTTTATGTGTAGGCTCGTGTGTGAAAGGTGTAACTATACACGCGCTCTGCCTTGGTTAACTGTTTGCTTTTATCTACTACATCACACACGATTTGATGAAGAAAACTGTGTAGCATTGGGCTATCCATCACAAGCGCTTTTACTGCTAGAACCATTTGCAAAGTTCCATGACACATTTAGCAGGTTTATTAGTTTACAATTAATAATTCCAGTATTATGCAAATTCACATTTCATATCGAACAACTGTTTGCCAATTTCATATCAGGCACGTAAATATATTATAACATCACAGTACGATAGCTACATGAAAATAACACAATACAACATATAGCTAGTTCAACTTCATAAGAACAATATTAGAACACTATATTCATTTCCCTAATCGAGGTCATCTAGGCTCGTCTTATCCACCTCTGCTTTCAGTTAAGTAAGAACCTATTTTGCATGGGCCAACTGGGAAAGTGCCTCCTCCTTTGCCAACACCATCTTAGCAAAGTCTGATTTAAAAAAATTGAGCTCATTCTCCACCTTTAACTTTTTATCCCGCATCTTCAAATATTCTTCAGCGTTGACAACAGTTTCTCTATGCATACGTCTGTTCTCTTCCTCATACATGCTCCAGAGCTTCGCTAGGCACATCTTCAAAGACTGTGGCCACTCTTGATCAACCCACTCCAAGTAAGAACACTTCTGTTCATCCTATAATATTTAAAACTAGATCAGTAACAATTGTAGGGGAAATGGGTTTATAGCAACACAGAAAATTACCAATGCTTATTTTGAAAAATGGAAGAAACATGTTAATTATGGCATATCTTCTCAAAAATACCGATGTGCAAATGAATTAATTGCTACTGAGACAACAACCAAATTCTGGAACATCAGAAGCTATAATTGACTACAACAACGTTACAAGTTCTTACTCATGTACAATAAATAACAAATTGAACATTTTATGAGGAAGGTAAATATAATAGCAACAGCATAGCCATAGTGTTTGGATAACAGCAAATTGATAGTAACAGGTGTGTACGTGTACAAATTTAGTAACATAGAACTAATAGCACTAAGGCCGTCCACTATGTATGCCAAAACTATGGTAAAGACAACTATTGCTACATCTCGCACCGGTGCCCTGCACTGCTGAGCCGATGCAGCGGAAAAAAATCAGGGACCCGGACTCCGGAGCATGTAGTTGCTCCGATGCCCAGTTCCTTCGTGCCATAAAGATTTAGTATTTCACAGCTTGGCTGCTCGGATGTGTGGAGCAAAGTTGGCTGCACAAACTGCTGAAGCGGTGCCAAATAATTTTCTAATGGCACCGATGATGAGATGGCAACAATTTAAGATACTAGGTACAAACTGTGATACTGTCTTAGGATGCGTTTGGTTGAAGGTGTGGTATGAATGGGTTGGGACCGTGACAGTGTCTGAATCACATCTAACAAATGATTTGTAACAATTAAAGAGGGTCTAACCTTCTCTGCACATGCCAGAAACTTCCTCCCACTGTCCACAGATTCAAACACCACTAGCTTCACGCATGGAGATTGATGGTGACAACGAGCAGATAGATCTTTAGCCACCCTACTCCATTCGTTGCCACTGATGGTCCTAGGGAGCTACAAGAGGAAGAAATGACTCAAATCGACCGACGGGTAAAAATCCTATATTCCAAGGCATAGCCCGAGAGAGAGAAGAGAGGCATACCCGGGTGGTGAAGGAGTCATCGCCAGAGGAGGAACCGCTGGAGAGGTCTTTGAAGAAGACCATGGCAACCCCGGTGGTAGGATGCGAGATGGCGAGAGCGAGGAAGCGGCTATAGCTTAGGAAGGAAGGAAGGATGGAGGAAACAGGGGAAATGTGACTTGTGGTCGGGGAGAAAAGGGGGTGGGGAAGGGGGGAGGGGGCGGGGGTAGATATTTTGGCAGTAGGCCAAAATTTTGGAAATGTGGAGGGAAACTTTGCGCGCGGTGCCGCCGGACCATTCACTTTGAACGATTGTGTGCATCGCAAATGATTCATGTGCTTTACACGCATGGGATGAGTTTGATAATTCAAATTTTGGTGAAAATTTCCCCGGGTACGTCATTGCATAATTTAACATCGCTTGCTAATTTGGGCACACAAAAGAGCATATAGCAGACAGACAACACTTACTGAATCGAGCAATTTTAGTAATTAAACACAGTCAGTTGACCTAAACATTGCTCTCAAAAAGACCAACATTAAAGACAAAGCCAAAGTACGCATAATTTTAACAAATCCTCCGCCGTGCCTGCCTATGCATCGCCGGTGTGAGATGAGACGTCGATGACTTGTCCTGGTGACATGCCGCCATTGGTGGACTCCGCGTCCCCCGTGCTGAAGTCGACCGCGTCCTCGTCCTCGTCCTTGTCCTTGGCGTCGCCCTCAAGGTTGTAGTACTTGTAGTAGTGGTTGCGCTAGAGCTTGCATTGGTACTCCACCGCCGATTCCTCGACGGACAGGCTCTTCTCTACCTCGACATCGGCCACACGCAACTCCTCCTCCCGGCGCTCCTCGATCTCCGCCGCCTCCTGCATCTCCTGCTCCCGCTCGGCGACCTCATGAGGAAGCAGGTGCTCCATGGCCTCCACCACCTTTTCGGACGTGGGTTGCATGTTGGAGTCCGAGGTGGCCTGGAATACCTTGGCGTGTGCATCCTCAATCTTGGCGTGGATGGCCTTGACCCGGGCCAGGGCGTCATCAGCGAAAACGAACGGTAGCTCGAGCGCTCTCGGAGTTTACAATCGTCGTTGCAGCAGCAGCAGCAGCCATCTCGGCTACTGTTGATGCCCTGCCGACCGCGCTGTCGGCGCAGGCGGCGGCGCTCGGGGTGGGGGGGGAGGGGGTACGCGGCTACCGTACGGGCCTTCACGAAGTGTTTCCATGGCATCATCTTTGCAAGAAGGGGGTGTGGGAATGGGGATCGAGATTCGTGGATTCGGGGGTTGCTAGCACTGGAGCAGATGAGCCGGCGAAGCTTAAGGAGGGAGACTTAAATAGACCCAGATATTTTCATCGCAAACGGTTCCTAGAAAACAACTGTGTGTGACGTTGTAGATATTTTTTATTAGCTGTGTAAGATGAGTTTGGAGTAAAGTGGCAATGGATGGTATTTTAAATGTATGAGAAATTTTGTAGTACTAATACAACTGTCATGTCAAATTTTGGAAAATTTCAGGGGTCATTTGACCTTTTAAGACATTTAAGTGATTTTCTAGCCATTTAATGACCGTAATTGAAATTTAAACTACATGTACATGCAACAGTTAACCATAACGGTTTGAAAACTCATATTTTGTGTACTTGTGTGCAATTTAATTCCACGTGCAGTAAATTGGAAGGAATTTTCAAACATATTGGTCTAACGGCTATGACACAATTAAGCATGGAGTGACATGGCATTTTAATTCCAAAAAATTAAAAATAACAGAAACACATGAAACCTTGGTTGATGTAATGTCATGCCACCAAGATGATGTGGTAAAAAAATTGGCATGTTTGACGAAAGTTTGGACACACACCCCTCACAAACCGGAGCAACTCACAAGAAGGCTCGTGGTTCCGAGAGGGAACAATGCATGTTTGATGACAAACGGGAGATAGCTTCCTCTTACGGCCTCCAATTTTTTTTCTATGTTTAACGTGCACTACTACAACTGTAATGTGAAATTTTGGAAAATTCTAGGGGTCATTTGACCTTTAAAGACATTTAAGTGAATTTCTAGCCATTTAATGACCGTAATTCAAATTTGAACTACATCTACATGCAACGGCTAACCATAACGGTTTGAAAAATCGTATTTGTGTACCTGTGTGCGAGTTAATTCCATTTGTAGTAAATTAGAAGGAATTTTCAAACATATTTGTCTCATGACATGGACACATGCATATGTATGCATGGAGTGACATGGAATTTTAATTCCAAAAATAATAATTAGAAACACATGAAACCTTGCTTGATGTAATGTCATGCCACCAAGATGATGTGGTAAAAAATTGGCATGTTTGACGAAAGTTTGGACACACACCCCTCACAAATCGGAGCAACTCACTAGAAGGCTCGTGGTTTCGAGAGGGAACAATGCATGTTTGATGACGAATGGGAGATAGCTTCCTCTTATGGCCTTCAATTTTTTCTATGTTTAACATGCACTAATAAAACTATAATGTGAAATTTTGGAAAATTGTAGGGGTCATTTGACCTTTTAAAGACATTTAAGTGATTTTCTAGCCATTTAATGACCGTAATTCAAATTTGAACTACATCTACTTGCAACGGCTAACCATAACGGTTTGAAAAATCATATTTGTGTACTTGTGTGCGAGTTAATTCCATGTGCAGTAAATTAGAAGGAATTTTCAAACATATTTGTCTCACAACATGGACACATGCATATGTATGCATGGAGTGACATGGCATTATAATTCCAAAAAATTAAAAAATATCAGAAACACGTGAAACCTTGCTTGATGTAATGTCATGCCACCAAGATGATGTGGTAAAAAAATTGGCATGTTTGACGAAAGTTTGGACACACACCCCTCACAAATCGGAGCAACTCACTAGAAGGCTCATGGTTCCGAGAGGGAACAATGCATGTTTGATGACAAACGGGAGATAGCTTCGTCTTACGGCCTTCAATTTTTTCTACATCTAACATGCACTACTACAAGTGTAATGTGAAATTTTGGAAAATTCTAGGGGTCATTTGACCTTCTAAAGACATTTAAGTGATTTTCTAGCCATTTAATTACCATAATTCAAATTTGAACTACATCTACATGCAATGCCTAACTATAACGATTTGAAAAATCATATTTGTGCACTTGTGTGCGAGTTAATTCCATGTGCAGTAAATTAGAAGGAATTTTCAAACATATTGGTCTCACGACATGGACAAATGCATACGTATGCATGGAGTGACATGGCATTTTAATTCCAAAAAAAATTAAAAAATGATCAGAAAACATGAAACCTTGCTTGATATAATGTCATGCCACCAAGATGATGTGGTAAAAAAATTGGCATGTGTGACGAAAGTTTGTACACACACCCCTCATAAACCAGAGCAACTCATTAGAAGGCTCGTGGTTCCGAGAGGGAAGAATGCATGTTTGATGACGAACAGGAGATAGCTTCCTCTTACGGCCTTCAAATTTTATTCTATGTTTAACGTGCACTACTACAACTGTATTGTGAAAATTTGGAAAATTCTAGCGGCCATTTGACCTTTTAAAGACATTTAAGTGATTTTCTAGCCATTTAATGACCGTAATTCAAATTTGAACTACATCTGCATGCAACACCTAACCATAATAGTTTGAAAAATCATATTTGTGTACTTGTGTGCAAGTTAATTCCATGTGCAGTAAATTAGAAGGGATTTTCAAACATATTGGTCTCACGGCATGGGCACATGCATGGAGTGCCATGGCATTTTAATTCTAAAAAATTAAAAAATGGTCAGAAAAACATTAAACCTTGCTTGATTTAATGTCATGCCACCAAGATGATGTGGTAAATATATTGGCCTGTTTGACGAAAGTTTGGACACATACCCCTCACAAACCGGAGCAACTCACTAGAAGGTTCATGCTTCCGAGAGGGAACAATGCATGTTTGATGACGAACTGGAGATAGCTTCCTCTTACAGCCTTCATTTTTTTTCTACGTTCAACATGCACTAATACAACTGTTATGTGAAAATTTGGAAAATTTCAGGGGTCATTTGACCTTTTAAAGACATTGAAGTGATTTTCTAGCCATTTAATGACCGTCATTCAAATTCGAACTACATCTACATGCAACGCCTAACCATAACGGTTTGAAAAATCATATTTTTGTGTACGTGCGTGCGAGTTAAAAAATCATCAGACAATGTAAATATCTGTTGTTCAAAAAAGAAAATGTAAAGATCTGACAAGACAACTGACCCCCACATGATTGACACTCTATCTCGTGGCTCAAGGTTTGGTAGGTGAGTGGCGGGGATCATTAATCAGACACGGTTTTGTATTGGAAACCGTCAGCTATTATGTTCGCGCAGAGATGTTGCTGCGGGAATTATGTGTAATTCAAACTACAGTGCTTGTAAATTCCGACGATCGGCGTGTGTACTGTCCCCGTCGATCTAGTTTCTGGCCGCCAATAAATACTACCTTGCTCACGTCGTCCCGCCCGCATTCTTATCTACATCCTTCCCTCGCTCGCCCTCTCTTTGTCTCTCTCTCAAATCTCTGCCATGGCGCCCCCGGTCTGCCCACGCGCCGACGAGGAGTCTCCGCCCCCGAGGACGCTCACTCGAATAGCAATGACGAGGAACCCTACACGCCGTCGGACGAGGTTGCGCCGGACGGCCCAACTTTGGATTGGTTTTGGGGCCAGTACAATCTTTGTCTGTGGAAGTCGCTGCCGCCGGCTGAGAAAGCCAGACAAGTGGCGTTCAAGAAGGAGATGGTGGAGGAGGAAGCTAGGTACTAGGCAGCCTTTGAAGCCCGTGGTGCCTCCTAGAAAAAGGAGGCGACTGAGCTTTGGGGGCGGGCGCGTCGTCGTGCCGAGGAGGTGTACGAAGACGGGTACTTCGTGAGGAAGGTCATAGGCGCTGGACGCCTCGTCGCTGCGTGGAGGTGGGCCGATAAGCTCCAGCGTGCCACCGACGAGGAGCTCCGGTGGGCGTCCAACGAAATGGCAAGATCGTTCGCACGCGTCCGCCGGCAAGAGGTAGATCGGTATGTCAAGCGCTGCAAGGCGGAGGAGGCGGAGTACTGCCTCCGCACTGGGAAGACGCCGCGCACCAGGGAGCTGCTGGTGAGGGGCTGCCGGAATACTGGCCGTAGAAGGGATTATTAGTTTTAGTATTGTTCGTTTTTAATTTTATGCATTGTATATATATTCTGTGCTGAACTAATGAACAATATATATATATATTATGAATTCCATTTTCTATCTATTTTTGTATACTAATTTGAATATAGCTGTTATCATCCACATATACAGAATGGAAAGTGTATACACACACATTGAAACAGAACATATAAGAACGTAAAACAGAGTACACACATTGAAACAGAGGAATAAATAGAGCAATACTATCATTGATGTGAATACATAGCTATCCATGTCGAAATGACTCAACAAAATAAAACGTGTCCATGAGACCATGACCAGCAGCCGTTGCCTATGGTAGCTCTTGGCTTTGCCTGAACTCGTGCAGGCGTTCGTCCAAGCGGTCGACACGCTCACGGTACATCTAGAGCGCGATCGCGAGCCCCAAGTTGGCTATTTCATCAGAGATCCACAGCTCAAGGATGCGACGGCCATGTTCCTCTACTACGCCCAGGTGGACACCTGGGCCAAGGAGGCGGTCGAGCCTACAGACCAGCGCGTTGGCATCCAGCGGGCTGCGGACAAGGCGAACGTCGGCACCCATGCGAACGGCGCGGCGGGCGTCCAGTGCAAGTACGGTGTGGCTGGCCTCTGGTGCAAGTACGGTGCTGAGGGCCTCTACCCACTCCTAGCGAGGAATGGGGGTACTGACGGGACATGTACCCAGCTGCGAAGCCGTGTCGACAGCAGGCAAGCACCGATGGATCTGCTCTTGCTATGCGGCGCGCCGCGCCTCTCACTCTGCGGCGTTCCAACAGTCTTGTTGTGTGGCGAGCCGCAGCCTATTGGCGCGAATGCGCCTAGCTTGCTCTGCGGCGCGCCATCGATCATGTTGTGCTGTGAGCTGCAGCCTGTCGGTGCTGACATGCCTATCTTGATCCGCGGTGCTCAAGCGCCATGCGCCAAAGGTCTGCTCAACCTTGGCGATGACGCGCATCACGGCGTCGTCCATCACGTTGCCGGGGAGCGGCTCGGCCTCGACGGGCTGTGGCACCTGCTCATTTTCCTCGTCGACGAGGTTAATGGCAGAGGTGGCGCTTTGGTGGGTTGGCATGCTTGGAAAAGGTGGATGTCTTACAGGCTACGCTTGTCACCTCCGTGCGTCGCACGCTGCCTAGGTTTGTGCACAATATCGCTGGGTGGCAGGAAACATGTGAGGAAATGGTGGGAAATAGTGGCGTGTTCATAAAATGCCATCAATTAATGGAAACTTAGCATAGAAGGAACATCGAGTTAGCACAAGAAGTAATGATGATCAGATGAACATGGACCACACTAGGGAACCCGTCGGTGATGAATTCATCAATCGCAAACGGTTGGATACTAGCAAGCGTTTGCCCACAACACACATGGCTTATTCCATCACAAACAGGTTGGATGGATCAACTGTATGCCACGTATCGCACATTGTCAAAAAGTAATGCGGTAGACCTTCTTTAACATGTGTTAAAAAATAAAATAAAATAAAAAACAAGGACCTCGTGGTTAAATTAACTCATGGGATGGATCATCCAGGTTAAAGGTAATTTAATTTGACTGGGATGACCCATCCCATCAGTTAATTTAACATCGAGACAACTTCCCATCCAGTCACCCATCTGATGGCTGCTCCAGCTTGAGCACACTTAACTTGAGAGTTCTCTTAGATGAGCTACTAGTGGAACAACTAGTCCTTGCTGATATAGGATGCCTCTTCGCATCCTTATGGCCAATAGGTGTTGTGTAGACAGAGTATATCACATATGTATTATTAGAAGCAATCATCTGTGTTTCGGTCTTCGCACATATTTTTGATTACAAACCTGTTTGCCGCGTATCACACACATCTTGATATATTGAACTGTTTCTGTTCTCTTGTCTCAACACACATAGTTCATCCGAGTGAACCGCATGCCGTATATCGCACACACCTTGATCTGGCTGACCGTTTCTTTTGTGTTGCCTAATCACAAACAGTTCATCCGAGTGAACCGTAAGCCGTATATCGCACACGCCTTCATCTGGCTGCCCGTTTCTTTTGTCCTGCCACATCGCAAATAGTTAATTAAACTGAACCGTATACCCAGCATCACACACGCAACTAAAATCTGAACCGTGTTTGATGCATCATCCATCGCAAATGTTTTGCACCCTTTTTGACGATTTTTTACACCACCGTTTGCGATTAATGCATCGCACACAGTTTCTTCAAAGGGTCTCTGATCGTAGTGTCGCATTAGCAGCAACCTGCAGTAGTGACATACTCTATTCATCTGTGATCTTCTCTTCATATTTGACTCGATGGTTGCTCTGGCTTTCACGTCAGTGACTAGTCTCATCAAATAAGATGAGGAAGATTCATTTTTTTCGAGAGCTCAGTATGGCGATCCATTCATGTGAATCCAATGAGTGAAGATATTTCCATCTATTGCTAGGTTTTCCTTCCCAGCAGGGACAATCTGCTATGAGATGACCAGATTGTTCGCACTTGAAGCACTTCATTTCTTTCGGAGGTAACCTTCTTGATGATAGAGGCAAGTCAAACTCATCATCATTCATGAGGCATAATTTTTGTCTTCTGATATCACTTAGCCTTTATTTTAGTATCTCTAGTTCTCTGGTGATGGTGTGTTGATTCTCAATATCTTCTTCTTCTTCTTCTTCTTCTTCGTGTGAACTGCCATAGTTTGAGAGAATTTATCCTTCACCTTCCGAAGAAGATTCTTGATCTGCATTTTCCAGTTCCATCTTTTCTTCGTGAAGTGACAACATCGTCATGACCTCTACATAGTGAAGTTCTTCATAATCTGGTCTTTGCTTGATTTCTGCTATGATGGGATTGAAGGTAGTGCTAAGAGCACCGAGTAGCTTATTGACCACATCTTTATTGATGATATCAGTTACTCCTCGTTGATGAAGTCTTTCAAAAATATTTGCTAACCGATTAGTGAGTTCCATAGCACTTTATTTTCGAAGGCTTCTAAAGCCAGCAAGCATGGACCGAAGCATTTGAGTGTGGGGGTTTGTTCTAGCAATGAATTCTTCATGACCATTTTTTATAGCATCCCAAAGTTGCTGTGCAGTGTCGAGCATTTGGAACCGAAAGAAAATGCCTTTCGAGAGACTGCTACAGATGATATCTTTTGCTTGAGGATCCAACTGCAGAATGGCTTTGTCATCGGAATTGGGATCATCCGGTTGTTGAATGGTGTATCCATTTTCCACAATCTACTGTTGGGAAATGTAGCATGCAATTTCAAAAAATTTCCTACGCTCATGCAAGATCTATCTAGGAGATGCATAGAAAAGAGGGGAGAGTGTGTCCATGTACCCTCGTAGAATGAAAGCGGAAGCGTTTGACAACACGGTTGATGTAGTTGAACTTCTTCTAGCTCTGATAATCCCCAAGTGCAAGGAATCATCGTAGCAATTTCCAAAGGTGGAATTGATAAGTATGGAGTGTCGAACCCACAAGTTGGAATAAGAGTTGTATATGATGCAACCGGAGGGTTTTGTCGATCCAAAGGGAGCTAACAAAGTGTGCAAGCTCCAGTGATCCATTTATGGACTGGTGCAAGCCTCTCGGAGTTGGAATAAACGCTTTCATAGTGTGATCAAAGCATTTGGTTTTGTACAGACTTTTGGAGAAGCCTGTATTTACAAGAAAGTGAGTGGGAGCTCTGTAGCATTTCTGATATTATATGTGGATGACATATTGCTGATTAGAAATGATATAGAATTTCTGGATAGCATAAAGGGATACTTGAATAAGAGTTTTTCAATGATACACCTCGGTGAAGCTGCTTATATATTGGGCATCAAGATCTATAGAGATAGATCAAGATGCTTAATTGGACTTTCACAAAGCACATACCTTGACAAAGTTTTGAAGAAGTTCAAAATGGATCAAGAAAAGAAAGGGTTCTTGCCCATGTTACAAGGTGTGAAGTTGAGTAGGACTCAATGCCCGACCACTGCAGAAGATAGAGAGAAGATCAAAGATGTTCCCTATGCTTCAGCAATAGGCTCTATCATGTATGCAATGATGTCTACCAGACCTGATGTGTGCCTTGCTATAAGCCTAGCAGGAGGTACCAAAGTAATACAGGAGTGGATCACTGGACAGTGGTCAAGAACATCCTGAAATACCTGAAAAGGACTAAGGATATGTTTCTCGTTTATGGAGGTGACAAAGAGCTCATTGTAAATGGTTACGTTGATGCAAGATTTGACACTAATCCAGATGATTCTAAATCGCAAACCGGATACGTGTTTACATTGAACGTTGGAGCTGTCAGTTGGTGCAGTTCTAAACAAAGCGTCGTGGTGGGATCTACGTGTGAAGCGGAGTACATAGCTGCTTCGGAAGCAGCAAATGAAGGAGTCTGGATGAAGGAGTTCATATCCAATCTAGGTGTTATGCCTAGTGCATCGGGTCTAATGAAAATCTTTTGTGACAATACTGGAGCAATTGCCTTGGCGAAGGAATCCAGATTTCACAAAAAGAACCAAGCACATCAAGAGACGCTTTAATTCCATCTGGGATCTGGTCCAGGTGGGAGACATAGAAATTTGCAAGATTCATACGGATCTGAATGTTGCAGACCCATTGACTAAGCCTCTTCCACGAGCAAAACATGATCAACACCAAGACTCCATGGGTGTTAGAATCATTACTGTGTAATCCAGATTATTGACTCTAGTGCAAGTGGGAGACTGAAGGAAATATGCCCTAGAGGCAATAATAAATTTATTATTTATTTCCTTATACCATGATAAATGTTTATTATTCATGCTAGAATTGTATTAACCGGAAACATAATACTTGTGTGAATACATAGACAAACAGATTGTCACTAGTATGCCTCTACTTGACTAGCTCGTTGATCAAAGATGGTTATGTTTCCTAGCCATAGACATGAGTTGTCATTTGATTAATGGGATCACATCATTAGGAGAATGATGTGATTGACTTGACCCATTCCGTTAGCTTAGCACTCGATCGTTTAGTATGTTGCTATTGCTTTCTTCATGACTTATACATGTTCCTATAACTATGAGATTATGCAACTCCCGTTTACCGGAGGAACACTTTGTGTGCTACCAAACATCACAACATAACTGGGTGATTATAAAGGTGCTCTACAGGTGTCTTCGAAGGTACTTGTTGGGTTGGTGTATTTCGAGATTAGGATTTGTCACTCCGATTGTCGGAGAGGTATCTCTGGGCCCACTCGGTAATGCACATCATTTAAGCCTTGCAAGCATTGCAACTAATGAGTTAGTTGCGGGATTATGTATTACGGAACGAGTAAAGAGACTTGCCGGTAACGAGATTGAATTAGATATTGAGATACCGACGATCGAATCTTGGGCAAGTAACATACCGATGACAAAGGGAACAATGTATGTTGTTATGCGGTCTGACCGATAAAGATCTTCGTAGAATATGTGGGAGCCAATATGAGAATCCAGGTTCCGCTATTGGTTATTGACCAGAGACGTGTATCGGTCATGTCTACATAGTTCTTGAACCCGTACGGTCCGCACGCTTAAAGTTTCGATGATGGTTATATTATGAGTTTATGAGTTTTGATGTACCGAAGGTTTTTTGGAGTCCCGGATGTGATCACGGACATGACGAGGAGTCTCGAAATGGTCGAGACATGAAGATTGATATATTGGAAGCCTATATTTGGATATCAGAAATGTTCCGGGTGAAATTGGGATTTTACCGGAGTACGAAGGGGTTATCGGAACCCCCCGGGGGCTTAATGGGCCATAGTGGGCCTTAGTGGAGAATAGGAGATGCGGCTAGGGCAGGGCCGCGCGCCCCTCCCCCTCTAGTCCGAATAGGACAAGGAGAGGGGGGCGGCGCCCCCTTTCCTTCCTCTCTCCCTCCTCTTCCCCCCTTCTCCTAATCCAACAAGGAAGGGAGGGAGTCCTACTCCCGGTGGGAGTAGGACTCCTCCTGGCGCGCCTCCTCCTAGCCGGCCGCACCTCCCCCCTTGCTCCTTTATATACAGGGGCAGGGGGGCGCCCCATAGGGACAACAATTGATTTGATCTTTTAGCTGTATGTGGTGCCCCCTCCATCGTAGTCCACCTCGATAATACTGTAGTGGTGCTTAGGCGAAGCCCTGCGTCGGTAGAACATCATCATCATCACCACACTGTCGTGCTGACAAAACTCTCCCTCAACACTCGGCTGGATCGGAATTCGAGGGACATCATCGGGCTGAACGTGTGCTGAACTCGGAGGTGCCGTGCGTTCGGTACTTGATCGGTCGGATCGTGAAGACGTACGACTACATCAACCGCATTGTGCTAACGCTTCCGCTTTCGGTCTACGAGGGTACGTGGACAACACTCTCCCCTATCGTTGCTATGCATCACCATGATCTTGCGTGTGCATAGGAAAAATTTGAAATTACTATGTTCCCCAACACACGTACCCTCGTAGAACGAAAGCGGAAGCGTTTGACAACACGGTTGATGTTGTTGAACTTCTTCTAGCTCTGATAATCCCCAAGTGCAAGGAATCATCATAGCAATTTCCAAAGGTGGAATTGATAAGTATGGAGTGTCGAACCCACAAGGAGCTAAAGGTAAGATCAATATTCTCTCAAGCCCTATCTGCCACTGATACGACTCTACGTACACCGAACGTTTGCTTCCAACTAGCAACGAGAAATAAAACTATGTTGTGGGTATGAAGAGGATAACTTTGTATGATATGAGAGAGCTAAAATATAAAAGTAGGTGCCGTTATCATGAAGTTAGAATATATTACTAAATATTATAAATAGTGAGTGTGGAATAATGGTGGATCGGTGTGCGGAATTGTCCTAGGCAATCGTTAACAAGACCGGTAATCACTATTGCAGTTTCATATGAGGGAGAGGCATAAGCTAACATACTTTCTCTACTTGGATCATATTCACTTATGATTGGAACTATAGCAAGCATCCGCAACTACTAAAGATCATTAAGGTAAAACCCAACCATAGCATTAAAGCATCAAGTCCTCTTTATTCCATACGCAACAACCCCCTTACTCGGGTTTGTGTTTCAGTCACTCTCGCAACCCACTATAAGCGAATCATAAACGTATTGCAACACCCTACAGTGGGAATCCCTCATGCTTGCGTGACACGGAGGGCACCATAGGACAACACCAAAGTAACACATACAACTCATACCAATCTAGATCATCAATCAACCAAAAGACAAAGGATATCTACTCAAAAGATCATAGGATGGCAACACATCATTGAATCATAATATGTGGCATAAAGCACCATGTTCAAGTAGGGATTACAGCGGGGTGCGGGAGAGTGGACCACATAAAATAGATGAGGATGATGATGATGATGGTGATGTTGATGAAGACGACCACCTGGCGATGATTCCCCTCCTGATGGCGCTCCGGTGCCACCAAGAGAGAGGAGGAGAGGTTCTCCCCCTTGTGCTTCCTCCTCCATGAATTCCCCCTCTGGTCCTTGGCCTTCATGGTGATGATGGCCCCTCCGGGATCCTCCTCCATGCCTTCCGGTGATGATGGCCCCCTCCGGTAGGGTGCCAGAGAGGGCCTAGATTGGTTTTCGGTGGCTACGGAGGCTTTTGGCGGCGGAACTCCCGATCTAGGTTTCTTTCTGGAAGTTTTGGGTTATATAAGAGGTGTTGGAGTCGGGAACAAGGCAAGGGGGTCTCTGGGCTGTCCACGAGGCAGGGGGCACGCTCAGGGGGGTGGGCGCGCCCCCACCCTTGTGGGCAGCCCGAGACTTTTCTGGCCTAGTTCGAGACTCCTCATCATGTCTCCGAATACTATCGTCCTATATATGAATATTTACCTCTCGACCATTTCGAGACTCCTCATCATGTCCGTCATCTCATCCGGGACTCCGAACAACATTCGTTCACCAAATCACATAACTCATATAATACAAAATCGTCATCGAACGTTAAGCTTGCGGACCCTACGGGTTCGAGAACTATGTAGACATGACCAAGACACCTCTCCGGTCAATAACCAACATCGGAACCTAGATGCTCATATTGGTTCCTACATATTCTACGAAGATCTTTATCGGTCATATTGTAATGACAACATACGTAATTCCCTTTGTCATCGGTATGTTAGTTGCCTGAGATTCGATCGTCGGTATCTTCATACCTAGTTCAATCTCGTTACCGGCAAGTCTCTTTACTCATTCCGTAATGCATCATCCTGTAACTAACTCATTGTTCACATTGCTAGCAAGGCTTATCATGATGTGCATTACCGAGAGGGCCCAGAGATACCTCTCCGATACTTGGAGTGACAAATCCTGATCTCGATCTATGCCAACCCAACAAACACCTTTGGAGATACCTGTAGAGCATCTTTATAATCAGCTAGTTACATTGTGATGTTTGATAGCACACAAGGTATTCCTCCGGTATCCGGGAGTTGCATAATCTCATAGTCAAAGGAATATGTTTATGACATTAAGAAAGCAATAGCAATAAAACTTAACGATCATTATGCTAAGCTAACAGATAGGTCTTGTCCATCACATCATTTTCCTAATGATGTGATCCCGTTCATCAAATGACAACACATGTCTATGGTTAGGTGATACGTCTCCAACATATCTATAATTTTTGATTGTTCCATGCTATTATATTATCAACCTTGGATGTTTTATATGCATTTATATGCTATTTTATATGATTTTTGGGACTAACCTATTAACCTAGAGCCTAGTGCCAGTTTCTGTTTTTTTTCTTGTTTTAGAGTATCGCAGAAAAGGAAAATCAAACGGAGTCCAATTGACCTGAAACTTCACGAAGATCATTTTTGGACCAGAAGAAGCCCACGGAGTACCGGAGGTGGGCCAGAAGAGTCCCGAGGCCACAACAAGGGTGGGGGCGTGCCCTACCCCCTGGGCATGCCCCCTGCCTCGTGGCCCCCCTGACCGACTTCTTTTGCCTATAT